>NW_008596531.1:0-1624 GCF_000691845.1 Merops nubicus | reverse complement strand
GAAGTGATGGGAAACAGGTGCCAGCCACCCCAGACAGGTTCTCCAAATCCCTCGGCCTTGGCGCGGCCGCGCCGAGCTCGCCCCTGGCTTTGCTCTCGAGCCAAAGCACCACTACAAAGGATTCTTCTCCCCCCGCCTCCATCTGCCCGGGCTTGAATTCTCTCCCTGCTCATTCGAGCCGGGCCATAAAGCACGCGAGGGACACACCCCCGAGCCGGGCTGTGCTCTGTGACCTCGGGAGGGGGGCGGCTCCTCCACCTCCCAGGTGGGCTCGGGAGCCCGGGGAAGATGTCCCCATGTCCCCACGGAGGGACACCTGCCTGGGTGCTGCCTGCACAAAGAGGGTCCGTCGGCCGCGCCGGAGCCACGGCGGCTTCATTCTGCCCCTGCGATGCGACAAGCTGCTCTGGGGAGGGGGAGAGGAGAGGAGAGGGGAGGAGAAGAGAGGAGAGCTCGGGCCCTGAGGAGTTGCTCACCCCAGGAGGAGGATGACAGCACTGCCCTGGCTTCCTGCCATGCTACTCACAGCCCACACCTCCCACTCACCTAGAGAACGTGCCGACAGCACCGAGCCCCCGCAGCCCCAGCTTTGCTTTTGTGGTAAGGGCTGGGGGCTCTTTTTAAGCTTCCAGGTGAGTTCCCAGCACAGACTGTGGGAGGGAGGCAGGGGAGCACGTGTCCCCGCTTTGCACAAGGTATCTCCCATGGCACGTGCACGTCTCAAGCTCTTGCTGCCGAGCAGAGCCCCCTCTCAAACCCAGGAGCTGTCCTATGGAGCAAAGCACTTCGCTTCCTTCCACCTCCTGGTGCTGCCACGAGAGCCAAAGGCACTGGCCACACTGGGGCCTGGGGTCTGTTGCTGCCCCCCACAAGCCTCTTCCACCTTCCCAGTCCTTGGCTCCTTCACGCTCCAGTGGGAAAAGCTGCTTCTGTCCTTTCCCACCTTCATCCAGGAGGAGCCACAGCGGCGGCAGCTCAGGCAGAGCGTCTCCAGAAGAGCAGAGCAAGCTGGGTTCAGGGGTGGTGTCGTGGATGGAGGCCCCCGGGAGCCGTGGCCGAGGTTTTGCAGCAATAAGGGACAAAATCCAGCAGTTCCCCTCCACTTTAGGTGTGACCCTTCTGCCATCTGCTCCTCAGCCCCACATCAGAAGGTGCAAAGCCAAGTGGGCATCAGCCAGAGCGCAGAGCCGCCTCGTCCTGCCTGCCAAAAAAACCCCCCAGCCCCTCGATCCACTCACCCCCCACCCCACCTTCAGCACTCCAGTTTTAGGGAATGGTCGGAATAAAGCAGCTTGGGGAAGGTCACACGAATTGTTCTTTCTGTCAGCATATGTGGTATTTAAAAAAGCCCAGCAGGAGCCCGGGCGGCGACTGAAAGTCTCTTAAAGCATTTGTCTGTTTTCAGCGGAGAATCCTCCGCTCCTCCCCCTCTGCCATCACTGGGACAGTTAATCCAGTGCTTGTATTTACACGGCTGCATAAAAGTTTCCCTGACTGCTTCTTAAAAAAACCTTAAAAAACAAGTGAAAGATATATATATATGTATAATATTTACATAAATAAACGAAGGAGGCAAGCAGGTTGCTTCCTTCCCCTTTTCTAGTTGGCCAACTCTTGCCACGTT
>NW_008596530.1:690-19664 GCF_000691845.1 Merops nubicus | reverse complement strand
GGAATGGAAGAGAGAGAGAAACCATCTGCAGCCACCAGGCACAGCCCGTGCCAGTGCCCAGCCTGGCATTTCCCCTCCCAGCTCCCATCTGCTGGCTCCTTTTCCTGTCTCTGCTGGAATTTCTGCCCCAGCTGAGCCCAGGTTTGAGTTTCTCCCTTTATGTCCAAGCCCCTCTGCCCAGGACCCCCACCCCTCCCCTGGTCCCTCACCCTGGGTACCACCAGGATGCTCCTTGCTCCCGGCTCCTGTCCCTCCCGTGTGGCTTTTCCAGAGCTTCACTTCTGTTTGCTGATATATCCTAAATCCTTGGATTTCTACCCGTTTTGAAATGTGCTCTTTGACTGCCTCCTAATCCCCACCAGCTTTAGTTCCTCAGTTTGAAATACATTTTAAAGGAGATTAAGGTTTACTTTATCACCTCTCACAGGTTTTAACGCTGGGTTTTGGTCTGACTGGCTGCCCCACCACCAGACAGGCCCCCGATGGCCCCAGGAGGAGAGGATGCTGCAACCCCCTGGTCCTCACAGGGCTTGGGGACCTTCTGCTCCATGCTCCCAGCAGAGCTCATCCCCATCCATCCCCTGCCACCATCCCAGGTGGGCTCTGAGCATCCCCCAGGCTCATTTTATGAGGATTCTGGCACTTTTCTCAGAGAGGAAAAGTTCAGATTAGGGTAAGGCTGTTTTCTCTCAGTGTTGTGAATTTATATCCTTATTTTTTTTCCTAAAGAGCAATTGTCCTGTGCTTTTACGGGGAGCTGGGCTGGGTTTGGGGTTGATTTGAGCTCTGGGAGGAATTTCAAGCAGTTAAGCTTTCTAGCCTGAGCTGCTCAGGAGAGGGGATGGACCACTGTGACCCCAAGGATCCCTTCACTCAGCTCCCCAAGCAATTTCCAGCCCCTTTTCCCTATTTACTGAACCTGAGCATCTCAAAATTCTCCAATTCACCCCAGATCTGTGAGAACATGGTGGTGGGAGACACCAGTTCTGCCTTTGCTGAGGGCAAGGCTGCTGGAGGAGCACTGTCCTGGGGACACCATAGGGTCCCAACTGAGGCTGTGGTCCCTGATTTTGGGGAGGAAGAGGATGCTGTGGTAGGGGGCAGGCAGCCTCTGCTCCCAAGGCACCTCCCGCTCAGCATCTGCCCATCGGCCTCCTCCTCCTCCTCCTCCCCTCTTTTCTCATAAGCAAATAGATTATCTGAAACTGCTGCATCCTGAGAAAGAAGAAAAAGAAATCCTCTGTACATTCCCCCTCTTCCTTTCAAATAAAAGAAAATATGATATTGGAGTTTTGCACTAAAATTATTGTAATATTCTTTCTTTTACAAGCGCCTTTAAAGTTCATCTTTACGGTTCCGATATTGAAACCATTGCAGAGGAATTGTTTGTGGGGATTATTTGACTTTTTATTAAAAAAAATCAAAAACAGGTGGGTTCCTCAGCATCCGCACTGAAGTTTTTAATAAAAAGTAAAAGTTCTGGCACATCACTGGGTCTTTTTTTATTTTTTTTCATTTCCATTCTCTCTTTGGCCAAAGACAGGACACATCTTTCTGGCTGTTGTGCTGAGGAGGATGATTCAGAGCACACACACCTTGGAAGCAGAGAGGAACCCCGAGTTCATCACCCCAAGATTTGTTAGCTGGGTCTCCGAAGGAAACGTGGGGTTTGCAGTCCTGCTGCCTGCCTCCAATTCCCCTTCCCCTGCCCCAGAGAACTCCTGGACCTTTTGGTGCAAGCCAATTAAACAAGATGAGCTGACGTCGGAGATGTATGATGTGCCCAGAGGTCCTGGAGGAGCTGCAGAGGGGTAGTCCAGCTGCTTAGCAGGAGCTCAGCCCTAGCACCAGACAGCAGAGAAGCTACAAAAGAGGTGACCTGACTTCATGCAGAGCATAGAAGGAAGGCTGGGGAGCTGGGACTCCACACAACCAGGCTGCAGTGGTGCACACCTTGACACAAACCTGTGCAGCTCAAGCTGCACCACGGAAGGTTGAGGTTGGAGCTGAGGAACAATTTCTTCCCCTGGAGGGTTGCCCAGGGCAGGGGTGGAGTCCCCACCCCTGGAGGGGTTCCCAAGCTGTGGAGATGTGGGGTGAGGGACACGGGGCAGTGGGGACCTGGCAGTGCTTGGACTTGATTATCCTCAAGGTCTCTTCCAGCCAAAAGGATTCAATGATTTTATGAAGGAGAGATGGGACAGAGATCTGCTCACGGGGGCTGAAAACACTGAAAAATCCCTCGACCCAAGAAACAGCTGGAAGATACTGGGGGGGAAGGTTGGTTTCACATGCCCCATGTTGCTCTTGCACCCTTCTCCAGGCATGGGGAAGGTGATGGAGATGCCACCACCAAGCTCCCAGGCTGGGACACCACCACAGGCAAGGGGGCTGCCCATAAACCCCCAGCTCTGCCGAGCACCCCCGAATGCTTCCTGTGGGTGCAGAGCCCTGCAGGCTGGTGGCACTGGGGCTGGTTTGGGGCTGGGGCTGGGGCTGACACCCCCTGAGCTGTTTCATTACCCCGAGCCCTGCAGCCCCAGCGCCCTCCTCCCACCCCCCCAGTTTCCTGTATCCCCCTTATCACCTTTTATCCCGTCTCCTCCACTCCAAAGGAAATAAGACCTGGCTGAGGCTAATGAAGCTCAGATGAAGCCCTGAGGTCCCTGGTGGGGCCAGGCTGCTGCACAGGCGCCCGGGAGCAGCCGCCCAAGGGGGGGGCAGCAGCCAGGCAGCCCCCAGGCACTGCAGCAGGACTCCACTGCCTTCCCCGGGGGGGTATTTTAGCTCTGGATACAGATTTCCCTGCCTCAGTGCTGGGGTTGCCCACCAGCTCGGGGCTGCCACCCTTGCAGGAGCAATGGAAGAGGGGGTGATGCTCCTGAGCCCACCAGAATAATCATATCTTGTGTTTATCGTGTCTCTTTCAGCCTGCTGAGGAAAGAGCAGTGATGAATTGGGGCTTTCCTTGTGGGTTGTGCTTTCTGGATCTCGCCTGCTCTCTGTGGTTCCTCCTGGACTCACTCGCAGCCTTCCCAGCAGCCAAACAGGCTGGAATGAAATGGCCAAAACCAGGAGTGAGGAGGCTCTGAGCCGGCCGTGAGCTGGGCTGCAGCCCTGCCCCACCGTGCCCCACGGCCTGGTGACACAGCTGCCACCTTCCCCTGCCCCTCTGAGCTGCCTCCCTGAGGATCTGTGCTCCTAAAAACTCAACCTGCAGCTGCTGCCTTCAGGGTGGGGTGTGGATTGAACTGTCGGGAAGCCTCAGCAGAGGGTTTCACCTGCACCACAAGCAGCTGGCTGGATTCCTGAAGGGTGGGAGAGAACATGAGGTTGTTTTGCAGAGAAACTCAGGGGAGTTTGTCCGTGTCTCTACTCGAAGACAATCGAGTCCAAAGCCAAGTGGAAGCAGCACGTCAGGAGAAAGGAGGCCCCAGCATCATGCAGTTCTGGGAACACAACTGTCTGACAATTGTGACACACGTGCAAGAGTTTTGAGGTCAGCTACATAGAGGTGCATAAAGAGGAACTGAATTGCTGTAAGGTCTTGGCCAGCTCTTTATTAACCCAGCTACAAATGACCTTAACCCTTCCCCAGGCTAAAGAGGGTTGTGAGAAGCCTTTGCTCGGCCAACCTGCCCTGGGATGTATTGCTAACAAAAAATAACATCTTCAGAAGATGAAAAACCTTCCAATTTACATCCCAAGAGCTGAAACCCCCCTGTTAATGCTGCTGCTGAAAGAAACGAGGACAGTTTTCCAAGCACAGAGCCCATACGAGGGAGCTTTGCACTTGCAGAGGGTGGAATTCCTCCACTGAGCTCCACAACTCTGGTCCAGCCTGGGGACCTGGACATCAGATCACCCTAAAGACAACACATCCTGGGCTTTGTCCAATGCACGAGGACTCTGGCACATCATTTATATTGCCCCACATCTGCTGGCTGTGCCCCAGCCTGGGGTTGGTGACCGAAACCTGGCACAACTGCTGGGGAATATTTTTCAGGGATCTGACTGGAAGAAACCCTATAAAATAAATAGTTCTTTGAGGTACAGAGTCGGGTCTCGGCAGGGAAAGGGAAACAGAAACATTCATGTCACAGCAGCAGGAGAAAGATTGGGTGATGCTGGAAGAGCAAGGATACAGTATCACCAGGAACAAGCTCCAACTTGTTAATGAGGGAGCTGATGCAAAACAAGGTGAATTCCACCCAGCTCCCACAAAGGGATCCTGTTCGCTGCCTACAGCTGATGGTCCTCCTGTGCCAGAGAGGAGGTGCCTCTCCTGAAGCATTTGTGGTCTAAACAGAGCAGGGACCTTGGTCCACAGTGGCAGGCACCTGAGAGCTGGGAGAAGCTGCTGGGAGAAGCTGCTGGGAGTTTGGTGGGAGCTCAGCACCCTGCAGGATCACACCGGTGCTATGACCTGAGCTCCCACCAAACAGCAGCAAGGTGGTCTCCACCAAACTGGAGGACTCCCTTCTCTCTCAGCTGATGAAGACCTGGCTGTGGTCATCCTTGTCTTTCCCCAGCCTGGGCTGCACAGAAATGTCAGAACCCAGATGTGAAGCCTGCAAGGCTTAGAAACTCCAGCTAGACCTGAGCAAAGGCCAAGGCAGAGAGAACATGGGGCTGTCTTACCTCCTGTGTTCTTCCTCTGCTGGTGGGACTGCCACTAAACAACCAAGGAATGAAGCAAAAGAGGCATTGGGCTGATAACAGACCCAAAACTCTTCACTCTCCCCACGTAACTCCTGCCAGAAACTGGACAGTGAGGTGGCCATCCTGGAGCAAGAGCTGTGCTAAGAAAGCAGCCCGTTGTACCAGGGGAGGAGTCAAAGCCAAAGCAATCATGTGTGGGGCTCTTTGTCCGAAAGCCAAGTGCCCAGGCTGAGAGATCCAGGCTTTTGGGGCTATTTCCACATCATAAAGCCAGTAAAAGATCATGTTTCTGTAGCCTGAAACTCATAACTGGCCGTTCTCCCCCCGTGCTCCAGCCAAGGCTGTTTTCTCTGGCCGGAGCGCTCAGCTCTGGTTGTGCCTCATCTTGTCTACACCAGGTTTGGCCAGGAGCACTGGGCACTGAGGTATCAACCAGGGGCATGAGAAAGAGACCAGTGGGACCAGCAAGTGCCCGTGTGGCTTGGACAGCACAGCCCAGCAGAAAGCTGGAGCATGCTGTGTGTCGTTCCCACCTCTGCCATCGAGATCTCGTGTCCTGGGGGCGAACCACCTCATCTCACCTGCGTGGAGCATCAGCTGAAAATCAGACAAATCCTCATGAAGGAATCGAAGCAGAACATCCCAGGGCAAAAGTGTTGAGCTGTTGTTCTCCTGAAGATAGTTCTTCTCCAACAGGATGACCGACCTGGCCACCCCCTGAACTCAGGTGATACCCGGTAGCCCACGGTGCTCCCACAAACACTAGTGTGGTGAGGAGCCTGGAAACCAGGCTAGGTTCTTCTAAAGTCTAAATTATCCTGAAGATCCTCATTATATTTTCAAAGAGCCGAATTCTAAATGGAACTTTTCAAAAAATGAACCTTTTGTTGGTTGGCTCTGAAAACTCCTTCAAGCTGTCGCTGCCCTCCAACTTTTTTCCTTTGAGATTTGGTGTTTTCAGGGCAGTTCAGAGGACAGGGGAAGCATTTGAGGTCTCATAAAACTCCCTGCCCAGCTTTTGCACTGAATCACAACTTCCTTTCATTTGTGATGAACGTTTCTACCCGGGAGCAAGCTGTCTTACCTAATCACACCCCGTGAAGAGGGAGGATGCTGACCAACATTCACACCAGAACGAGGTTACTAAAGACAGTCAGAACATCTGGAGAGAATAAAACCTCTGAAAAATCCTTGTTCCCAGAGTAGACAGTCCTATAAAACAGATCTGCTGGGAGCCAAATTAAATAAGAGGAAGGTGTAAATGGATTCCTTTCTCCACATGGAGAAATGGTGAAGCCAGGGGACGTTTTTTCCAGCCAGGTTCACAGGGAAGGAGCAGCTCAGCTCTTGCTGGGGGGTGATGCCCAGGAAGGGTGGGGGGAAGACTCAATGCTCAGCAGGAGGGTCCAGCAATGCAGCAGCAGCACTGAGGATCAGCTCTGTGTGTTTTCCTCAGGTGAGGTCATGGCAGCACAAATTTGAAGCTTCAAATAAAGCAATAGGAGGGGGAAAAAAAAAAAGTCCTGAGAGAAGGTGGATTAAGCAGTGACAAGTCATGGGATAAATAAAGTTATTAGGCAACAAGGCTGCAGCTCTGCCCCTTCAAGGGACAACGCTGGTGGCAAGGAGGGTGGAAAGAGCTGGTTCTCTTTGAGCTGGAAGGGACTGCTCCTTGTCCAAGCTGAGCTAAAAGGACATCCCTTAGAGGGGTGAGGGAGCTGGTTACGTCAATGCTGATGGGAACTTTTGGGGAAAAAAACATCCTCCCTTCTAATCCTGGCTGCGTTTTATAAGCTGCTAATGTGTGATGGACTCTGTGTTCCTGGGCAGAACAGACTCCTCTAGGGGAAAAAAAAAAAAAAAATCCATTCTCTTTTAGGGAAAAAATAAATAAAAATCAATATTTTCAGATATTTCTGTGAAAAAAAAGGCCCAAGAAAAGAACCCACAAAATGTGGGCAAGGAATAAAGGCAAAACCACACTGCAAATGTGCACCCAAGCAGCAATTCCTATTAAGCTGGCCACAGACTTCCCCAACAGGACCCAAATCTGGGATTTCCAGTGACTGTTACCTCGCCAGCAAGACCAGCCCAAAAACTCTTCTCCCCCTTCTCTACCCTCAGTCATTTTATTCTACCTCTGGGAAACCTCATCTTTTGTGGGCTTTGCACAGCACGTGGTCACCCGCTGGGCTTTGCCTCATTACTGGGTGCAATCTTGGGGTAAAACAGACCCAAAACAGACCCAAAAGAGTCCTCCACCCTTGGCCTCTGAAGAACACGGGGGAAGAGATGTTTTTATGGTGTCTATCAGTAATTCAGGACTAGGAAAAAAAAAAGAAGAGAGGGAAAAGGAGTGGGGAGCAGGTCGAAGGCAGAAGCAGAGGCATTTCCATCTTTTCCATCTTCCACAGGCCTTCTCCAAACACAAAGGATGCCTTAGGTTGCCACCTAGTGACTCTGAAGATGAAGAACTGGAGCTTTTGGAGGGTCCACTGGGTGCAGGACTTGAATGAGCTCATCCAGGTGCTGGCCACAGGGCATCTCCCAAATCCCCCTGTGCTCCCAGAGCCACCGAGGCACCAAACCTCAGCCCATGGGCTTCCAGCTGGACCCTCCTATTGCTCCCTTTGAAACCTCAGCTGCCCACCACAAGCGAGGTCAGGAAGCCACGGCCACCACTGATGGTCTGGTCTCTCTGGAGATGTTGCCATTGGTGCACAACGATGCTCAGTGAGGGTGCCCAAGAAGTGATGCCCTTCACGCCAGCACCCAGAGCCACCCAGCCCGTGGGAGGGCCACCAAGGCAGCCTGGTGACAACGCAGCAGGTGACCTGGGGACATCTTAACCTCCCCCTCCCTGCCCCAGCCACGCAGGGGAACCGAGGCTGGGCAGCTCCGGCCACCCCGCTTGGAGCTCATGCTCTCCTGAGGCGTGGGAGTGGGGAGCTGGAGAAAGCATCTTCTGCCAAAGGAATGATCACCGAGGTTTGGCAACGAGTTTGCATTTAGAAACAGCTCTTCCCTTGGGTTTGAAGAGCCTGGAAACGTGGGGCTGGGTGCTGCACCCCCAGCTCCACAGG
This sequence comes from Merops nubicus, assembly GCF_000691845.1. NCBI lineage: Eukaryota > Metazoa > Chordata > Aves > Coraciiformes > Meropidae > Merops > Merops nubicus. The sequence goes on along the minus strand of NW_008596530.1, from coordinate 11,919 downwards.
GTGGACACCCAGCGCTCCCATTTCCCACCGTCGCTTCTGTTATAAGGTTCTGGGTGAACGTAACCTGGGGAGGGGAAAAAAAAACAACCCCAAGGCAGAAGTGTCAGAGAGAGGGGAGCTGTGGGATTTTCTGGTGCCTTGTGCCAGGTGCCCGCTGTGCCCCCAGGTCCCTGCAGAGAGGTGGGCACCCGGCTGCCCCCCCAGCGCCGCCCATCACCCCGCTGCTGGTGAATAAAGGAGCCTTTGTGCCCCGGGAGCAGCCAAAAACCTCTTTATTCAGGGTTGGGAGCACACGCTGAATGAGGGGGTGTGACCCGCTTGCCACCCCGCACCCCATAACTCCCGTGCCCTGACAGCACCCTGCCCCCCCGTGGGCGAGCTGGTGGCTCAGTCCCCAGCCCTGCTTTATGGGGCCTGGGCTGCCCCCCGCCCGGGCAACTCAATCCCCTCTGCCCCGGGGTACCTGCTGTAATGAGGCTCATTAGGAAGCTCCATTTAAAGCCCCATTTCCATCGGACAAGCTCTTGCGGCAGGAGCCCCAATTAGAGGCGTGTGGCTGATGGTGGGGCTGGCTCCTCCCCCAAAAACCTGCAGGAACCTCAACAAGGGAACGCCAACGTCACTGGAAAGGACCCTCCAGAGAGGCTGTGTCAGGATCTGGGGCTGATAGGAGAAAATCATGGGATTAATTAGGCTGGAAGAGACCGTTCAGATCAAGTGCAAGTATTGACCCAGCCCTGCTGGGGAACCAAGAAATCATGTCCCCAGCACATCTCCACTGGGTTTTTTAAACCCCTCCAGGGATGGGGACTCCACCACTGCCCCGGGCAACCCCCACAGAGAAGACAGGTTTCCTCATGTCCAAACTAAACCTCCCCTGGGGCAACTTGGGGCTGTTTCCTCTTGTCCTGTCCCTTGGGAGCAGAGCCCGACCCCCCCCCGGCTCCAGGCTCCTGTCAGGAGCTGTGCAGAGCCAGAAGGTCTCCCCTGAGCCTCCTTTGCTCCAGGCTCAGCACCCCCAGCTCCCTCAGCTTCTCCTCCCCACACGTGGGCTCTAGACCCCTAGATGAGACACCTAGGGAGTCCCAGGTTGGGAAATGAGAATTGATACGATGCTTTAATACATGGAAGATGCTGGAGGAGGAGAGGAAGTCAGGAGCAAGTGTCCCTGGGGAGATCTGGAGGCAGTTTGGGGAAAGCTGGCAGCCAGCACCATCACCAAAACCCTGGGGACATGCTTTGCCTCCAGGCAGGACCAGAATCTGCAGGAGGAGGACAGGGGAAGGATCCATTCCCAGGCCTCTGTCTCAGGAGGGCTCCCAGCAGGTAGGACACCAGAGGTGGAATCCTCACACCACCAAAAAGCACTCCAGCCACCAACGCTGCCCACTCTGCACCCTGCTGCCCCTCACCCCTTCAACAGCCTCAGAACCAAGCATCTCACCCCAAAAACCAGGGCCAGGAGGAGAGGAGCAGTCTCATTCCTTTGTCCCCAGCCCATTCCACAGCAAATAAAAAGGCTGCATGAAGCCCTTGGTTATTTGTACGCTGTTCCTGGAGTGATGAAATCTCAGTTTCCCCTAAAATATTAGAATCCCCCTAAACTCTTGTTTACTATGCACGGATGCAGAAGGAGAATTACTCAAGTTTTTGCAATAAAAATAAGCTGGGTTGGGTGAACACCTGCTTTCTGCTGCTTAATAATGCTGAGCTCCTGGCTTGTATGCTCCTCCGTTTACTCTCCCACAAATTATTTTTGTTCTCAGTTGACAAAGATAAATGATGGGATTAATATATATTGGAGAAGTCCCGGCAAACAGTTTGCTAGCAAAGAGAAAGGATTGATATTATTTCCCTCAGGTAACATAACACAGACAAACTGGATTAAGAGTAATTTGCTGTGGGGCTTATAGGCGATCATGAGCCATTAGTGGAACACCATTTATGAAAATTGCTTTTTTCTAAAATAAAAATTAGACTGACTTTCATTACTTTGCTGGCACTGGGCAAAGAAGAATCGTTCCTTTGGCGTGAGGGAAGGAAAATTAGGATCACTAACTGTGCCCTGAGAGAGAACTAGGAACTGCTAAATATTAGGGTGGAGGGTGGGATAAGAGAGGAAAATCCAGCACCCTGCCATTAAACCTGAGCTGGGGGGACTGGTTGTGTCCAATCTGGAAGTAGAAGGGATGTTTACTTGTTTTCCTCTGGGTCTGCAATTCCCTCTCCATCCAGCCTCAAAGGAAAGTTGGTTGGTTTGGGATTTTTAGTTTGTTTTCTGGAGAAACACATTCTTGAAAAGAGAGAAAATCCAGATCTGCTGTAGAAGAGGAAGGAGAACAGCAGGAGGCCACAGCAAAGCCCTGTCCCATCTCCAGCACATCAGAGGGGCTGCTCCCATCCTCACCAGCCCCCCCGAGCTGCTGCAGACCCTGGGACAGGTCTGACCCCCCCAGCACTGCTCTGGCCTTTCCCAGGTGAGACTCAGGCCACTCAAAAACTCCCAGCCCTGCCCCACGCTGTCACAGGGATGAAGACTCCTCCTCCTCATCACTGATGCTCCGGGGCTCCCAGCGTGGGCACCCTCTGCTGCACACACGCAGGAGAAGCTGGACTTCAGCAGTTAATAATATTCCCTTCACTTCCAAGGAGTTTAATAAAAACAAGCCCAAACCTTGCCTCAAAACTGCTGAATTGTGCAGCATTGGCAGGAAGCTCCTAAAATAACTGTGGCATCACCCAAGCCCATAAAATGCAGGCTTGCTTTGTGCAGGGGGAACAAACTCTAAAAATAAAATGGGTCAAATCCTGAGTCGAGCTGTCTCATTAGTCAAACACAGAAAGCAGGAGTTTCCCCAGCTCTTTTTTTCCAACTGCCTGATAAAAAAATATCCAGAGCCTGTGTGGTTGATGCCTCCAGACTCTTGCAGGCACCGTGATGCTGCTGGTTCAATAACAGCCCTTTGCACTTCAGCGCTTCAAGCCCCTTCCCTGCAAGGAGCTGCCTGGCCAGGAGGTGGATTCGCTCACAGGTTGCCCTGAACCCGCCCCACCTCCTGCTCCCCGGGGCAGAGGAGGGTGAAACGCTCTCCCCTGCCAGCCAGAGAGCATGCAGCAGATCTACAGCTCCTGCTCCCAGAGGGACCTACCCCCCTAAATCACAGAGGGGCGGCTTGGAGAGCTGCTGCACGGGCTGGGAGCTCCCAGGGGTGCAAACCCTGCGCCCTCGAGGTCCCACTGCCCTTCTGCATCTTACCTGCAGCCAGTCTGGCTGGAACATCCTCACAGGTCTTGCTTTTCATATCATTTTGGCCATGCAATCGCTAGGTGCCAGGTCAGGTTAAGGAGAAACGCAGCTGCTGTGAAGCACCCCTGGCTGCTTTGCTCTCAGAAGCCTCCCTCCACCTCCTGCTGTCCTAACGAGGCTGCTGAGGCTCAGCAGGTAAAACCACTTGGCTTTTATCTGCTGTGCTTCAGTGGGTGCTCCCAAAGGGCTCCCCAGGGTGGATTGCCACAGCCCCTGCCCCTCTCACAGCTGGAGAAACTGAGGCAGCCAGCCTGAGGCACCCGTTGTTGGGCAGAAGAGCTGGGTGCAGCTCTGGGTTCTGCAGGGCAGGAGGTTCCAGGCTGTGGTGCTTGGACCCAGAGCGATGCCCACCCACGCAGGGTGACGTTGGTGCTGTCACCCCCTCTGAGAAAGGCAGCAGGGCATGGAAGCCACCCTGTAAATACACCTGCAAGACTGATTCAGCCTTGGCCAAAGCACAGCGGGGAAGGGGACGGGGAGCTGAGCCTGCTGAGGTCCCCTGGGGAGCCCCACCGCTGTCCCAGGACACCCCAAGCCCCCACCAGGGTGGGGTGCTGGGGGGCTGGCATCCTCCAGCAGCCCGGCACGGGTGCTGGGGCTTGGCAGTATCATCATTCTGCCAGCCCAGAGGGTTTTGAAAACAATACTGGAAGTAATCCCTTTTGATCTGATGCTAATCCCAGATAATTGCTTTCAGGCTTAATAGGAAAACTGCATTTTCTTGGGAGGGAATTGGTCAGTTTGAAAGGGCTTTGATTGAGCTGATGCTGTAGGTGCTTGTTTTAGCAGAGGGAGCTCTATTGTTCCTGGGGGCACGGGGTGCCTGGAATAATGACACAGGCTGTGATCCCCCAATTAAACCTGTCTGTCTGCAGCCAGCCAGCCCCATGGGCACAGCTCTGGGGGAAGGAGCCTCACTAAATCCCTCCAGACTTGGGGGAGCACTGGAAAAGTACACTTCCAGTATTGCTAGGAAAGCAGGAAAACTGCTGGAGAGGTCAAATACATCGTTGGTTCTGGAGGAGAGGGGGTAAAGTCGTGGCTAAGCCAACACTGGGGCAGCGATGTGCCCTTCCCACCCCACCCTTGGGGGTATCAGAGCAGGCAGGCACCCCAGTTTTTGGGATGCAACATGGGTTGGGGGTATATTCAGCCTCCTTAGGTGCTGTGACCCTGACCCCAAGCCAAACTTCAAGCCCTAAGCATGCCATAAATTACAAACCTGGAGGTGTAAAAGCACCGGCCTGAGCCCACGTGTTGCTTGCACAGGAGAGCTGGTTTTGGATGGCAGCTCGTGGGTCACTGTGCTCTTACTCTGTTCCCCCTGAGCCCCAGAGCCGTGCTGACAGGGTGCATTCTTCCTGCCTAGCCTCCAAAACTGCCAAACAATGGCTTTGCCATTGTTCATTAACCAAAGGGCTCTCGTTTTGCAGCTGTGGGTGTTGAGAAGTTCGTTAGGGCCCAGGCAGAAGGAACAAGGTGCTGTTGTGGCCATAGGAAGGTTGTCCCTCAGGGTTTTTTAATGAAACCAAGGAAGAATTGGTTTGTGCTGGCTTATTTAGGCAGTAAAGGTCCTGGGTAAGGCTTTGATCATGGGATGGGGGTGTGAAGGACCCTAAAAAGACACCCTAAAGCCAGCCAGGGGAAATAAGCTGAGAAGAAACAGGCAGCCTGAGCCCTCCTGAGCTCAGATCAGGCTGGATCCACCAACACTGAACCACCCCCAGCAGGACTTTCCCTTCCTCCTGCCATTAGAGGAACATTTTCAGGTAGATTTTTAGCAGGGCGAGCACAGAAACTCACCCTGAGCCCCTGAGTGTCAAACCCAAACTGGTCCCAGCTCCTCTGGCCGGGTGAAGTGTGGGTCCTGGAGCAGAAAATCGGAGTTTCTGCTGCCTTTGCTTTGAGGTCCTTTGCCCACTGGAGGGAGCAGACGGCAAACGATTCGATGGGTGGGTCTGAAATAGGTTTGCATCCAAAGTAGGGCTGGGGGAGCGTCTGGCTCGAGCAAAAGGAGCACAGCAAATAAAGTCACAAACTCAGAGCAGCTCCAGTTGCTTCATTCTGGACTCTGATCTCTCCCCTTGCAAAGAGCTTTTCCTACAAGGAAGGAAGTTAGGAGAGAAACTCCAAAGCACCCTGTGGGATTTCCCCTTAATTTAGTTTAGAACTGAAGACAATTACCTTGATTTTTAAATAAATGAGAGATATATACATATTTATTTCATGAATAAATGCCACACATATGCATACATAAAGAATTCAGCTGCATCCTGAAAGTCACCACATCCTGTGCTGGGGAACTTGAATAATTCCAGTATTTTGGGGGTTGGACTCGATGATCTCTAGAGGTTCCTTCCAACCCCTCACATTCTGTGATTCTGTGATTCTCCTTCTGGTGAGCCACCCGTGAGCACACACCTCAGCTCTACTTGGTGGCAAGGCAAATCCCTGTGCTGGTCCTCACCCTCACTGAGTCCCTGGAGCCTCAAAACCTCAAAGGAAGGAGAAGAGAAGATGAGAAACATCTCCCCAGATTCAAACCTTGGCATTCACACCCTGGTCTCCCTTTCACACACCCTGAGCATCCCTCTCCTCACCTCTGTGCTGGTGCAGCCCTCTGGATCCTCCTCTGTGGAAAGATTGGTGCTGTGACACACAGAAGGTCCTGTGTCCTCCCACCAGCAGGTGAGGAGGTGCCTGAGCTTCTTCCAAAGCCTGAAGTTTCTCCAGATCTCCTCCAGCATTTGCTCATCTTTAGATACTTCAGTAGCTTTCCCAGTCTGTCTTCTTGTTGTGCCCCAAAGGTGCTTTGAAGGTGTGACCTGGCTGGAAGCCCTCTGCTTGGTCCCAGAAGGGTCTGCCACCCCTGGGGTGTCTGTGCACCTCTGCTGGCTGGTCCTCTGGGGCACCTCTGCTGCTCCAGCTGCCTGAGCAGGCTGCAGAGTTTATGGTCATTGTCCCCAGAACCTCACATCTTGGGCTGGGGGGGGGGAAGAGCAAAGAGAGAAGTTTCAGGTCACTTAATAAGACCTTCCATGCGATGACCCTTTCTCCTCAGCAAGACCACCCATCTCTCCTTTCTCACCCGAGGCAATTCCCCCATTTATTAGGCTTGCTGGGAGGAGTGTGATGGAGAGAAACGCTGAGTGCAGGAGCCTAAGCAGGACCTAGCTGAGGTGTCCCACCCGTCCAGCTCCACGCTCTCGAGGGTGGGATGGTGCTTGAGACATCTTCACCAGCCCCCTGCCTTGCTTTGAAGGTGTTTTATGGCTGCTGGGAGGGGCAGGGGAACCCCAGCCTGTTGTGGTGCCCTCCCCGTGGCGCTGCCTGTGGCACCGCTGCCCGTTACCAGCACAGCCCAGGGGACAGTATTGACCCAGAGGCTTTGTGGTTTGCCACCAGAGCTCTGTTCTCAGCCTTTTACACCCTGCTCTGACTCCTGAACACCCAAATGGTGCCTTTACAGTTCAAACCGTTGGGTTTGTGGGAGTGAAAGGTATTGATTTGGATTCATCCCCATCCCTCTTCCCCCAGGACGTCGCTGCCTCCACGGGGCTCGGTCCCGTGCCCACTGACACCCCGTGGAGCCCTTCCAGGGAGCTCAGCAGCACCTGGATGGTGGCCACCAGGCCACCAAAATCACCCTTTCCAGAGGTGCTGAGTAAACAGAGCTCCACAAGCCTTTGGTTTCCCTTTGTGAGCACGCTTGCCTTTGAAGCTTCTCCTCTCTCCAGGCTTGTGGCTTGAGGGGAACTCGCTGCCTGGATCTTTGGCAGGTTGTCTGTTCCATGTGGATGGTGCCTTCACGTGCAATTGTCTGCTAGATGTTTTTGGAGGAACAAAAGGCTCCTGTTCACAAGCTCTGGCATGCCATGCGGGGATGATTAGAAAGGTTAAAGCTTAAAGATAGTTCCCGTTTGCTTCAATGACTCTGGGACTATCCCTCTAATAGCCCCAATTAAAAATTAGCCTGATCTAATACAGTTGCTATAAGAGAGTCTGGTTTTGGTTCAGGTTTTTGGGCTACATGGGACGCTGTCACAATGCCCCTCATTCTCTGCTGGTGCCTCTCCCTCACAGTTCACCTTAGCTGGAGCCAAGGGGCAATATGGGAATGGATAATAAGTGACTGGATTAGATGTGAATGGATAATTTGCTCCATTCCAGGGTCAACCCCAACCTCAATGTCCACAGCTATGTGGAAACTGGGATCCCTCACTGCAGAGGAGTTGCTTTGGGGCCAAATCCAGCGCTCCTCCAGCCCCACTTACCCACCCTGAGGTCTCAGTGCCATGGCTTTAGGGAGACAGGCAAACATGGGATGTCTCTCCACTCCTCCTCTGCCCATTTGTCACCCCTCTGAGCACCAGGCACTCTGCAAAATCGAGTTGACATCACAGATTCTCCTTCCCAGCCTTCCTCAGGACCCAGAGGATGTCCCAGCCTGAGATGCTCCCCGATCAGAGGCTGGCACTGGCCCAGCTCCCCATCAAGTGCTGCAGCTCCTGCCCCCCTGACAAGCTCTGCTACGAATTTCCTCCCTCCTTGCTGCAGCCCTCCCTTTGATACCACTTTTTGATGGAGACATTCTTGCAGCGGGGCCAATACCTTTCAGCTCCCATTACTGGTGTCAGAAACTTCCCCCGCTGCTCTGCTGACCTGTTTTTGCTTTCCACAAGATATTCCTCGTGTGGGGAGCAAATGTTTCTCGTGAAGGAAGCAGCTGAGACCCAGCTGCCAGCAAAGCTCTGCTCTCACTGCCTGCAGCTTTCCCTCTGCCTCCAACCACCAGAACGTGCCAGAGTTGCCTTCCAGAATTCCTCTCTCTGACATACAACTTTTTCTTGGACTTTTAGCATCTATCTCAAGCCTGTGAATGCGTGACATGCTCCCTAACATCTCAGGGACAACACAAGCAGGTAGAAGATGACCTTTTAAAGCCTGCCATCCAAAATCCCTTTGATTCTGTGCAGAACTCAGGGTTTCAGAGGGGTCTCCTGACTCAGAGCAAAGCCTTGGAGGAGCTGCCTGAGGCTGCAACGTGGTTTTATCAGCTAAGACACTAAGAACGCATCAGATGTGGTGAGGAGAGCTGCTGGGTGTGAAGAGGAGCTGGCACAGCAGCTGTGGGGAGGGAAGCTCTGCTGTGAGGTCCATTTTGGGGACCATACCTGAGGGGTTGGCTTGCACGTGGTGGTGACACCAGTATAACCCAGCAGATCTCGCTGCTGTCACCAGTAGGAGGTTTCCCACTGACTGGTCTAACACATCTTGACTCGAGGGGCTGGTCAGGCTCTGAGCCAGGGGCTGGAGATGCACGTTGTGGAGGCACAAAGCAAGGCCACATGTTCAGAAGACAGGAGGGTGTCTCCACAGCACGTCTGGGACCTATCTGGGATGGAAAAAAAAACCCTCCAGCTCTCAGGGCTCGTCGAATCCGTTTAATGAGGCGGTCGATGATCTTAATTGGAAGCACACTCTCCAGATTCCATTGCTCCAGGCAGAGGGAAGAGGCTGTGGGGAGAAACCCAGGAGCAGGGAGGTGGCTGGTTGTTAAAGGCAGTGTCTGCAGGCGGTGTGAGATGTTGGTGAGCTCCTGATGAAAGGTCCTAATCGGTGCTGAGCGCTTCTGGGATACACAGTTCATCCCAGGGGAGAGAGTGGGACCAGGGAAACACCTTCTGAGAACTTCAGCTTGCTGTTGCCTCTAAAAACATCCCTCTGTCTTTCTCTGGTGGGGTGGGGATGGCAGACCCTCACAGCCTGCCAGGGAGAAGACAACACTAGCCCAGATAAAGTGATGCCAGCATCAGGCAGAGAGGGTGTGGGCAGGATTGGGGCACACCTGGGGACACCTGGAGGCACCAGTGGCTCCTAAAGGGCTCCTCTCACAGCTCCCATCACCTCCTGTCACTGGGCTTTAGGGGGGCAAAGCCCTGCCTGGATCAACCCACCTTGTGCCTCTCCTGCAAACCAAGGATGAGTTTCAGAGGTGCCCAGGGGACTTCGTGGTGCCTGATTTTCCCTTGATGCTGTGAGCCAGGAGGTTTTCTGGTTCAGAAACCAGAAAGCTCCATGTCATCTACTGGTTCAGGACAAGGTTTAACAGTTTGTCCTAGGAAGCAGAAGTCTCAGGTTGGAAGGGACCCCTGAGGATCATCGTGTCCAAGGAAGGTGATCTTCCATTTGATTTGACTTTTCCATGGCCAAAATCATCAGTTGGGGTGGGGAGAAGGGCAGGAGAATCACCTCCTCCCATCACCCTCCCCTTCCCAAGGGAGGAGAGGCTTCCCTTGTGACAGCCCCAGCCAGAGCCCTCTGCTGTAGCCTGGTGCTCCCAATGTTTTCACAAGAGGCCCCACAAATATTTAACTCCAGCGAAGGGAGAAAACCTGGTGTAGTGGGGTAGGGATGGATCTGTTTGCCCAGAAGAGAGGGTGAAAGGCTGTGGAATTTATTGATTGGATTCCCGTTGAGACACAAATGCCTTCTCATAACCCAGGAGTAGATAATGGCTGGGCAAACAAGGACGGAGGGAGTGCACTTGGCTGGAGGTATTTATGTTTTGTCCCAGGGAACTGAAAGGAGAGGGAAAGGTGAGGACCCCGTTTCACTCTCCAAGGATGTCCTCTCATCTGGAGGGGGTGGGCGCATTCCTGGGGGAGGTCCCCGTGGTGCAGGACCTCTGTGGCAAACCCTTCCTGCTCCCAAAGCCCAGGCAGCAGCTCTGGGGAGGATCCCTGGGCTCAAGTTCAGCACATGGGTAGTTTTCTGTCCAGATTTCCCTGATGCAGAGAAGAAAGCATCCACCCAAGAGTGTGCTGAGGCTTCCTCAACCCACTGGTGCATCTCTGCTGGCCTCCTGGTACTCCAGTTTAAACCAGGAGAAGGCACAGCTTGGCTCAGCACTTCTGCTGTTGGTTACCTCTCTAAAAGTGGGCGGATTTGGAAGTAGTGGAGAACATCCCCATGGAAATGCTGCACCCAACCTAAACGCATCAGCTGCTCCTTGCTGTCACCAGCCCACTGAGCTGCTCCCTGGGTGCAAGTGGAGGCCACCTCTGCCCTCCTGCTCTTGGCCCTTCGCTCCCAGATGGACCCTGAGGGGCTGGAGCGTGGCCAGAGAAGGGCAACGGAGCTGCTGGGGAAGGGTCTGGAGCCCAAGTGTGGGGAGGAGCAGCTGAGGGAGCTGGTGGTGCTGAGCCTGGAGCAAAGGAGGCTCAGGGGAGACCTTCTGGCTCTGCACAGCTCCTGACAGGAGCTTGGAGTCAGGTAGGCATCTTTGTCTTATCTTCTCCCAAGGAAGAAGGGACAGGACAAGAGGAAGAGGCCTCAAGTTGCCCCAGGGGAGGTTGAGGTTGCCCCTGAGGAACAATTTCTTGCCCTGGAGGGTTGCCCAGGGCTGTGCCAGGCTGCCCAGGGCAGTGGTGGAGTCCCCAGCCCTGGAGGGGTTCCCAAGCTGTGGAGATGTGGGGTGAGGGACACGGGGCAGTGGGGACCTGGCAGTGCTGGGGGAGTGTTGGACTCGATATCTCTGGGGGTGTGAGTGGGGGCTGGGGCTCTGTGGCTACCTAGGTCAGGAGTTATGAGCCCCACGCTGCCTCCTCCAGCCTTCTAGGTTTGCTTCTAGGAGCAGAGAAGGGAGGATGTGGCTCTGAGGGAAAGAATTAAAGGGTTATAGAGAAAGAAAAAGAAGGAAAGAAAGTTGCATTACCCTTTTTCCTTCCTGGTCCATGAAGTCCCTGGGGCAGAGTTCATGCTCTCACCCCCTGGGGCAGGTTTGGGAGGGGGTAAATTCATGGGGGGGGTGACTCCCCACACTGGGGCTGCTGCTGAGAGGAGTTTTTGGGTGGGCTGCTGGGGCTCATGCCCTCCTGGGAGGGGGCTGGAGGCAAGAGGAACGTGCTTCTTCTCCAGGC
>NW_008596530.1:455-674 GCF_000691845.1 Merops nubicus | reverse complement strand
GAGGGCAGGAGGACGGTGGTGGTGCAGCAGCGGAGTGGGGGGGGGCTGCAGACCCCAATAAAGCCCTAAGTGGGTGGAACAAAGGTGCCTGGGGAGCTGGTGGGGAAAGCTCATGGATGCAAAGGGCTGGGGTAAGGCCAGCGTTTTGGAGAGCACATCTCAGCCCCTCAGGAGCAGCGGGAGGTGCCCCCTCTCCTCTCGGCGTGCTGAAAGCCATCT
>NW_008596530.1:0-226 GCF_000691845.1 Merops nubicus | reverse complement strand
TGGGCTCCCAGCTCTACCTCCCACTGCCCCACCAGCCAGATCTTCTACCCACCTTCTCCAGGCTCTGCATTTTTTGCCATTGTTTTGTCGTGTCCATCTTTTCCCATTTCTTTCCAAAATTCAGCAATATTATTTTCAGTCTCTTTATCAGAGAACCATAGAATTGATTAGGTTGGAAGAGACCTTTCAGAGCTTCATATCCAACCATCCCCCATCCTTGCCAGGT
>NW_008596529.1:320-9870 GCF_000691845.1 Merops nubicus | reverse complement strand
TAAAAGTGGTTTAAACCACCACAGAGATTATTATTTCAGTTCTTTCACAAAAGCAGGGTAAGATCCCCTAACCACCTTTATGGTAAAACTCTACATAAAACCTTAAGTTTTCAAAAACTATACAGGTCTATGAGCTCCGTCGACTTCATAATGGAAAAGACACATTACTTACTCCTTTGTTCTTCCTCTATTCAATTTTATTAGGCTAACCAAAAATTTAATCTAATTTACAAATAAAACCAGAAGTCATCTTGTGTACTGATTACCTCATGTTGTTTCATGAATCCAAAGTTCCTGAAGCCTGCTGTAACCTCAGCATCCATAAAAAACACATTCCAGTATCAGTGAGGATTAAACGTTAGAATTTTTTCCCCTTGATCACAAACGGCAGTTACTGGATTACAACATTTAAAACATCTATTATCAGATTGGAGAATACTGGTACTGTTGCATCTCAAAGTATCACCAGTAATCATGTGCACAGAGTAAGATCAACCGGAAACAGCACTATGCATAAAAACCATCATCTTAACTATAAGGTCAGTTTTGTAAGGTATCTTAATTTGAAATTCAACACATGAGAACAGGTTTGATTCCACATTTTGTGTAGAACTTATATGGCAGAACACTTTTGTTGGCAGCATTTAAAAGGCAATATTCCATTTCCATCTAGTCTTGAAGGCAAAAAAAAAAAATTTTGAAAAGGTTAAAGAGTGAACTTCAGTTATAAGAGTTGTTTATTTCAATATATTCAATCACAACACAACAACAAACTTTAAAATCAGTGAGAGAAGAACTTAAGGTTTACTGGAGTATATCACAGCACTCCTACTCTCTCTCTGTCTCCCAGGACTTTTCAAACCTATTATTTAAATGAGGAAGTAAAGAATATTAATAAGATTGCACTATTTCACTCCTCACGCAGGATCTCCAGTACAAATGCTTTCTTAGAGACAGGAATCCTTGTATCAAGAAGCTTTTCTTGCTCAAGCATCACCTCCTCTGCACAAACCTGCAGCAGAAGCTTAACACCATTACTGTAAAAGGGATTCAAGTACCCAATTACATTTTTGTCATTCTTTCTCCAAGTGAAAGACAAACTCCTGGCAGCATTGGACATTGTACATATATTTTATGGTTTGGTGTTAATAACCATGCTATTCAGTGCTTTTGGAATACAAGAGAGGCATGCAACCTAGGTAGAGGTTGCATGAAGAACAAAGAAACCAAGAAATACCAGATTGTACCAGTTGCACAAACTGTTCTGTTTTGCCCTCCTTGACTTATCAGGACAGCAACCCTTCAGGTGAGGCAAACTGCAAAGTGAGGCATCAAAATAAAACTACATTCTCAGGCTTTAATGTAAGTCACTAAGCCATCTTAAGTGTTACCCAAACAAGTAATTTTCCTGCTTCACTAAAGCAAGCACACCTAAGATATAGAATCAGGTATTAGCAAGTCTATTCAAGCACAAATGAAGTTCTCATCACCACAACATACACATTAAAAGAACACAGAAGAAAGCACTTGATAGCAATTTAGAGCTCATTCACATTTGAAGATTAACTTAAGTTGTGAATATTAAAGCCCTTATGAATAAATTTTGTAACTAGGGGCCACATTTTTTTTTTCCTGTTAGCCCACGGACGGACCTCCCACTTAATACATTGACTTCTGGAAGAAGATCAGTGCCTTACTGAAAGCATTTTGCATTTTAAGAGCACTCACTGAGGACAAATCCTACTGATTAGTTGAGGACATAAGTGCCTCTGGGGTGTCCTACAGAGACAGCCATACACATGTGCACACATGATTTTATTAAGTCATGTAAACTGACTCAAAGAAAGCTTAAAACCGATCACTTCATGAAGCAGCTCAGCTGTTATCAGAACCTTTCCCCAACTCTAGCAGTAAATGTATTTCCTAGTCACCAAAATTCTTCCACCCAGAACCTCTTTACCCACTCACTAGACAAGAAACACCAGCCAGAGTTCAGGAGGACTGCAGATACAAATGGCCTCTGCATTATGCCACAGTCCTGCAGACGTACCTGTAGGAGGCAGGACACATTATCCATACAAGTATCTTTGCACTCCTACAGACTTGCCGAGAGAAGCCATCAGACACTGGCCAACAGAAAAGCTCAGCTGTAACCAATGTCGTTAATGAAATACCCAGAGACAGGAAAACAGATCTTTCACTGTAACAGTGGCTGACTACAGCAGAGTCAGTGAAGTCAACATTAAAATACTTGCATGTCTGAATCTGAAACTACCTGAAAGGATGAAGACAAAAGGATCACCTTACAGAATCAAGCCTGATTTTATTTGCGTAAATATTTGATTATCACCTTACACAACTGAGGAGCTACTTGGGAAATCCAGCCCTGCGAGCAAACTTCCTGGCTTGTTTACTGCACAGATACAGGGTTCCTGCTTGTAGAGCAATCAAGATCCAAAGTTCACTCCTCATGACTCTTGCATCACAGTGCACCAGTGAGGTCTAAAAAAAACACCTTCATAGGTGTCTGCAGTGGGTTCTTGGTCTTGTTAGCTTTTGATAAAACCTACAAAAGCCCCTTAATTCTGCCAGAAATACTTGACGGACCAATTTCAACTGGCCATTAGAGGAATGTTTCTCAGTTAGATAGGGTTGAGTCCAACAAAAACGTTCCTTAAGGCAAAAGTATAAGACACCAAGCATGCCAAATTTTGACAGCCAGGTCATTCTGAAGAAGACATTATTATTTTAAGTACTGCCCCTTCAAAAACAAAGTCAGAAAGAGGATAAAAGCAGCAAAGGACTGCTGGATTACACCTTCCACAGTAACCATATGCAGAGTGAATATTTTCAAAGTCTCTCCCACTCACTTTGACATTTACAAATTACTCCTCTCTGTTTTTAATGAAATATGTTTCAAAGGTCATTTTCCTGTACCTGGCATCTAACAGCAGCTAGTTATGATGTGACATCCTATTATCATTATCATTAACAACAACTTTTTAAATTAAGAACTTCTGTGAAGGTTCACAGTAACTGAAAAAAAAAACTATAGGCCTCCACAAGTAACAGTGGCTGCCATTCCAGAAGTCACATCGCTGTTTAATAATCACACAAAAGTTTAGTTAAGAAAAAAAAACTTAAGGGTTTTCCTTTCCCTAATACTTCACCCTGTAAGATTCTTAGAGGTTCTTCCACTTAATACCAATTCACTGTTCTTTAATACAGAAGCAACATTTGCTTATCTAGAAACAGCCATGCGAAATATTTGTCCCTCTGTTCTGAACAACCCTCAGTGTCTTTTACCTCTACAGTCACCTAAGTCTTCCAGACTTGCTGCTTGGTCAAGGTTACTTTTTGCTATGGAAAGAGAGAATTTTGTTAAGCTTCTTGCAACATGTCATCCCAACAGTTTATCAGAACTGAGCAGTAGGTGAAGACGTAAACCAAAGGCATTTGTAAACCAGCATTCTCATAGGTAAGTTTGGCATACCACCTTCACACAAAGTACTTATGCATTCAGAAAAGTCACTTCACAGGATGTGCAGCTTGAGTCTCAGCATCTCCAAATGCTGTTTCAGTGTCTCAACTCTACTAACTACATTTGTCTCACCCCATAATGCATAAACTGAAGTCCAGTAACTGACATATAAAGGCTGTTCACATTTTGAACGTTATCCTCTGTTGAAATATCTGTAGCCTTTCCATCCAAAAAAGCAGCAAGAGAAAATGTACTTGGTAATAGAACTTCAGCACACCCAAATAATACCAGATCTCCTGTCCACCCACATCTCAAGCCACCTTCACCACCTGGTACCTGAACATCTTCTAGGAAGATGTATTATTAAGCAGGGTGATCAGTACTTGTCACGTGTACTTCTCTCCTTCCAAGGACTTGGCTATTAAAAAGGCACGGCCAGAGAAGTGTACATAGGAAGCACTGATGTGTCAAGAGCAATCTTTATTTCCTGCAGGAATCTCTTCCATAGACTCAAACCAGACCCTCATGGAAAACATACCGCAGGCTGTCAACCTTCACCTTTGCAGGTAATAGTTCCTTCATGTCTGAGCAAGCAGACGTTGAGCACCTGACATCATATAATTATCTGATTCTCCAATATTTTCAGAGTTCCATTCATAAAGCATCTTAATCTTCAAAACGGGAAACCAACAAGAGCAGGGAGTGAGTTCACAGCAGTCCTTACTGCTAAAAATAGAAACCTATTAATTCCTGTATTAACACCTCCTGACAAGCCCTATTTGTGCTCACAACACACCAGTTCTCAGTTGAGTCCTGTTGGAACTAGACTGTTGAGACCTGCAGGGCTCACCTCAAAACAATCCAGCCAAGAGCACAGGCTGAGCCCACACCCCTCATAGAGGCTGCTAAGGGAGCACAACTAAAACAGACCTATTCCTGAACTGCAGCTGCAAACAGCTTTAGCCAAGGTTGATAAGAATTGCAAGCTCCAGAAGCATTTACTGAAGTTTTGTTTAATCTTTTTTTACGTGGTCCTCACATACAGATCATAGTCACAGAATCAGCAAATTTTGGTAACATATCATAAATCAATCTGGTAAAGAAAAGAGATAAGCCTATCAGCTACATGTTATCACTGTAATCAGATGTTTCAGCACTTCAGAAAATCCAATACTTGACAAAACCAGTCAAATTGAACTACAAGGCTCAGAGATGCAATTCCCCTCAAAATGTCCAAACAATTTGTTTTTACTGCTAACTGCAGCCATCTCCAGTCACAGAAGCAGAATCTGCCTCCTAAGAAAAACAAAGCCCTAGTATCTCTAGTTTTAGGCCACAAAAACACCCATTATAGAAAAGATAACTTTAAAAATAACTCAATATACAGCCAAGTACTCAAGGTTTATCTTGACAAGTTTATTTATAACCATAGGCTTAAACTACTACTAAATACTTGGCAGTTTCTCATTCATACTCAAGATTTTGACCTACTTGTGGAAAAACTCTGCAAGAGACACCAAGTTTTCAATGCTAGTCACCTCTTCCCGTTTTCCCTGGTATTTCCACACTTAGCAGGGGATGAGCCATGACTCAATAGCTGGAACTGCTGATTATCTGCTTATTAAAAAATCAATCAGCACCCATTGCAAATTATCTTTAGTACAAGAAGATACAGCTCACCACACATGAGCAGCTGAGCTCATGTAGAGTTTTCACAGGTAGCAAATCAGGTCGATGTTTCAGAGATGGGAGAGAAGAGCCAATACAGCATCGCTCCTCATTTTGTTCTCTTAAACACTCCTGTTTGTCTGACAGTCCCCTCAGAAAGGCATTTTTTAAAATTAGTCCTTAAAATAACTGAACTCAACTACAAGGCTTCAAGAGGATCCAGAACGAAAAGCCTTGTCAACTCTTCCCCTACTCCAAAAATTTAGATGAACACAGCCAAGAACAAGCCAAGAACATAAAATTGTTGTACTGCTCTATAAAGAACACCAAGACTTCCAATAAAAACAAAGATGAGAATCAAAACATTAGCTTAACTACACACAATTCAAATATTTAACATTTTGATATCTGAAGTAAAATTTTCAATACTGAAAAGAACATTTAGTAGAGTAACAGTCTTATAATCAAGATTCTTTGAGAACACCACACATGACCAGTTAGTTTTTACACTTTAAAGATGTCAAACACCGGACTATGTCATGCAGTCACTCCTGCCTGCTTAAAAATAAGCCTAAGGTCTAACATAGAGGATTGCCAGTAGAGTTATTGACACTTTCTTACATTATAATGGATGCTTCAGCTGAGACATCTTATGTATTTTTTTTTTTTATTAACTTTTGAAGCAGTTAGTGCCTTCTTGAAAAACCTCAAAAAGATGTTTTGTAAATCCAGCTTGTCTCAAATAAGTGCAATCATGCAGCAAAACACCAACCAAAGTATAAGTTTTTGCAAGTCAAATCCTACAGATAGGATTCCAGTTAGATCTTTCTTTCACACAATTAGTAAAGAGTCTCTTGATATCTTGCCTACATCCAACAACATTAAGACACAAGTACTGTAGCCCTTAGCCAGTTATTTTTATTTACATGTATTCCTACCGATGACAAACTTTATTTTCCTCACCAGCTCTCCCCACATCCAGTGCCAGAATTGAGCAGTGGACCCCGCAGACAGGAAACAAAGCCACTGATGGAAGGTCTAAAGAGGAGGCTCAGCCCACCAAAAGGTCATTCCCTCTTCTTTCTTTCTCCATGAAAACATTCAACTGAAGAAAAACAGACCACTCACACACACATCCACTTACTCTTTTTCTTAAAAACCCAAGCATTGCCTTATCAGCACCACAACCTCGGCATGACAATTGTGTGCTAATTCACACAAGTTTTGTAAGAATATTTCAATAACTGTGTCAGCTCAGGTAATCAGTGCCTTCCCCCACCAGCTCACCCATCTGTGCCCTGGCACTACATGGTGTTGGTGTAACTGTTCATATGGCTATACTGTGAACTGTACAATCCCTCCCAGCACAATAATCTCAAACAGTAATCTTTAAAACAGTTAAAGCTAGTTTTCCAACAAGTTCTTACCCTTTCAAAGCAACTTCCTAAAGCAAGTAAAAAGACAAATCTGAAGAGACTCCTCATATTATCTTTCACCTCCCTCATTAAAAGGAACTTGAAGGACATTAATAATTTCAATACTCAACAACTAAGAAAACTAGGCTTTTGGGACACATTAATCATGGATGGACACATTTCTGTGTATGATCAGACTTAAAACATACAGTATTCAAGTCGAATCTGTAAAAGTCCTTACACTAAACCTGAAGAAGCAAAAATTCCTCATTTTAGATTAACTAAAAAAAAAAGTCTTTAGCCCAGAAGTAAATGGTATGACTAAATCCTTCTATGTTTCAATTAAGGAGGTTGAGTAATCTGAGTCCATATTCAAAAAAGTTAAAACATTCTTCTTGTATTTTAGGCGGGAACACTACGCTCTTTGCCTGCTTAAATTGTCTGCTTATCTCAGGGGCCACAGATAAGCAAGACACTTCTGCTCTAAGGAGTGAGCTCTACAGTTGCTACTTGATTCAGCTTCTGAGGAGAGCATCACAGAAAGTCAGGCTGTGTTATCCAGCTCTCAAGGATTCAGACCTGCTACATCTTAACTGCCTATTATTATTTTTAAAACCCGATGGGAAGCATAATTAGAGGAGGTATGGCTATGAAGACAGACAAGAGAGTCTTCATTTTCTTTTGACTAATTTGTAGATTTTGTAGTACATGAAAAAATACTGAAAATTTTTAAGAAAACCAGTACCTTTTAGAAGAGATATATGGCTTCATTCATCTCAAGCAGCCTCACTCCCAAGACTGTGTTTGTGTTCCCCCCTATCTAGTGTCCACAGAAGAGGACTTGTTTTCTCCCTTTAACACCATATATCCCCACTTTCACTGACATTCCTGGTGCCTCTCAATATTTCCAACCGCCATCAACCTCACAGAAGTGATGTTAAACCATAAGAACACCTACTATTCCAGTTACCATTTTCAAGATCCTTGCTGAGTACACATTAGGATCCTGAAGAATGTGCACAGCATGAACCACAGTCCAATATCTCCAGAGAACCAGACTACCCTTAGAAAACAGGGTTGCTCTTGAAGAGGTTTAGCATGTGCCAAGTCAACCAGTCCGTGCAAAAGACCCAGCAGAATCTACACCCTTTTGCAGCACAAGCGGTTGCTCGCTGATAGCTGCACAAGCACTACTAACATGTGACAAAATCCCATCTTCCCAATGTGGTTCTGCATCCTCCAGGTCCTTTCACTGACATCTAAAGACAGCATCCTCCCTCCCTGACTCCCCAAGAACCTCAAAAGACCAAGGATGAAGACAAGCCACACACAGCAGATCAGAAACAAACAGATCCCAGAAAAACATTTAACATCTCAGAAATACTGTCCCACCCTTTATAGTTATGTTCAATCTCGATGATTGACAATAACAGTGAAGCCTTTCTTCCCTTCATGCTTAGAGGGGCACTGGATAACTACTGTGTTAAACATGGACACTGAGGACCATACTCAAACGACTTCATCAGCCATACATAACTCACATATAAGCAGATTCTTTAAAAAAAAAAAAAAACCACCACCATAACCCTATACAGTTGTTGCAAGATGCACTGCAATGAAGCAAACCAATGAAAAAATTTGCTTTCATAGACTAAAGTCTTGCCTTCCCCTACAAGCTTCAAAATTTAACAGCTACTTTAATACCTAGCAAAAACATGTATTTGTCAAAAACTTAAGACACAGCTAATGTTTTGAAGAATAAGGAGTGTGCATTTACCAAGAAGCTAAGAAATTCTGCATTCTCCAGAACACAAAGATGCAACAGCTTCAGCTGAGATGTAGAGATAAAATGTCATACTCACAAGACTAGAAGGTCCAAAACCACACATCTCATTTTATTAAATGCCATTTCATGGAATTCCAGACTATCCAGAAGTTTTACTGTCTATGTAACTTACAGTGAAAACCTCAAATTGTTGATGACCTACAATTCAGCATTGAAATTTTAACTCCCTTAAAAGAAACTACAAATGCACATTCACAAACTTTTTCCTCTACAGAAAACCCTATGCTTTGGGCCATAAACATCAGATGAGAGTAAAGAAAAACTCCACATGAAAAGTATAAGCCAACTTCAGAGCTGTCACGGGTGGAAGAAAATTCCTTCCATCTCACTGAATATACCTACTGCACTGAACCACCTAAGGGAAAAAGGGTTCTTCCTTCCTTTTATCTACACAGCAACACTTCTACGGTTGGCCCATCCCCCAGCCCCAGTTTACGTACATCCATCTTGATTGGAGAAAGATCCAAACTTATCTTCGAAAGTAAAGGGAAAGGGAATAGAAAGCCTACCCAAAAGCAAAACAACACTATCATTACCACACTAATAAATTGCATAGCTTCTATATCCTAGAGGAGTTAATAAAACTGTTATTTTCAGCCCATCTAGTCCTACTCTTTTCTCTGGCGATTCCAACTCTTCTGCAGAAGCCAGTTAGTGATGTAACCCATGAAAGTTTAGGGTACTAAAGAGGCAAAGAGCTCATTGCAAGGACTGGATGGTACCTAAAAAAAATTGCTTAGACTAGTTTAGCTTCCCGATTCTGCTCCTGCTAGATCAGTCAAGCACAAGGGAAATGGCAGAACTATCCCGTTACCGTTGGAGTGGCTAAGCTACACTACAAAATAAATCCCACTTTAGAAGTGGAACTGGAGGACTTCCACCATGAAACACAGCAGAATACCCTAAAGCACACTGTCTGAGATCAAATCCACGAATACCTTCCCTCTCTTATGCTCCGGGGTCTCTGAAACGCAAACGCAGCAATGCCAGGAAGGGCACAGTACACAGCAAAAGCCCCCGAGGTCAGGAGCCTCTCTCAAATCAAGCTATTGATAGATTTTTATCTGCAGATGCATGGAATGGCTTTCACACCTCCCTCCCTTCGAAAGGGGAAATAAAGACCAAGAGGGAGGGCACAGA
>NW_008596529.1:0-287 GCF_000691845.1 Merops nubicus | reverse complement strand
GGCCAGGCCTGAGCTGCCGGCGTTGCTCAGCATCCACTGCCTTCGGCATGCGGCGCCTACGGCTGCTCCCCCCGATTAAACCTTTTCACCCATCTTAACCGTTGAGAAACGTGGCTTCCTCGGTTTTTGGCTCGAACGTGCCCCCTACAGATAACTACGGAATAAAGCTGCCGAATCCGATCGCGCATCGCTTCCTTCGCGCTTTCGCGACGGCGCCACAGAACCGCGGCATCGACAACCCGCTCACGGACCGCACCGGCGCCTCCCTGGGCGAGAGTCACCGGCTC
>NW_008596528.1:0-11382 GCF_000691845.1 Merops nubicus | reverse complement strand
GCGGGGGGTGGTGGCGCCCAACAAAATGGCCGCTCACCCCCGCGGCTCCGGAGCGCAGCGTTCCGCGGCGGTCTCTGACGGCGGAAAGGAGCGACCTGACCGTCCTCGGGGTGCCGCGAGCTGCTGGAGCGCAGCCACACACCTTCGTACTGAACGTTTTCCTAGAGTATAAATCTATGCTGCTTGTACTCGAGTATTGCTGCCTCACGACCCTGTTCACAGCCATCTGACCGAGGTCTCCTACAGCCAACGTATCGTTAACTCTCACTTATAAGTCTCAAAATCAATATTCATATGTCCCATTGTTATAAAATCACTTGCAAAAGCGAGGGATGGATGGTTTGCTTTTTCAGCAAAGTGTCTCATGTTACTTTTAATTCCGTAAATTCTGCTGAAATCACAAAAAAACGTGAGAATGCCAAACTAGCTGGGAATAACGGGATTAATGTGAAGGGAAAGACGAGGGGAGCTGTCAGAAGGACTGCCAGGAAGTAGCTCATGAAGCTGTCAGAAAGGCTTCGCTGGAAATTAGCCTTAAAAGTGCCTCATTCTATTATTAAGAACTTTCTTGCCCCTGGTCCTTCTCCCTTCTCCTCATCCACTTTGCATATTTCATTTTACACGTTTAAATAAAAAAAGCCGATGTAAATGTCTTTTAAATTGACACTATCACAAGACATTGAGGTTCCTGTGAATAAGTCACTGCACTCTGACATTTGGAAGTCATCAAATGAGACAGTATAATGTCAGCTTGATATTTTTCACACTAAGAAAATATCAGCTTCATGTCAAAGATCTAAATTCCATCTTAATGTAATAAATTTTCTTGTATTCGCAGACTAGTGAAAATGCTAAATATTTAAATTTAAAATGAACTTCTACAGTTACAATCTGACCTTCATATTCCATTATTATTAAATTGGAAGTCAAGATCTTATTTTTCCCCTTTTTTTTTTTAATGATTTCTTCAAACATCGCAGTGTTTGATAGAATAACATTAGCCATATTCATTTCTTGAAATGGATACTTTCCCATCAACATGTGGCAAATAAAGTTTTTTTAAAAAAGTCTTGCTTTTCAGTCAGCCTATATTAAACTACCTCCAGCATAAATCTGTATGCCACAGACAATACCAATATGCTCCACTTTGCCTGACGGGGCAAACAGAATACAACCTCTCACACATAGCTAAGACTAATCTTCTCAGTTTTATTTGCAAAAGTGGCATCCTTTGCTTTCCACTCACTGTAGTGATGGACCAAGTCAGTTTGGTGTTGGATGGACAACCACTAGTCTTTATATATAAAACTGTGCATTTAAACCTGCTTTCCCCTACAACTGAGTGGCAAATAAGACAGGAGGAATAGACAGACATTTGGAAAAAAAATATGCCAATATGGAACATCCATCGACATCTTTTTACTGTCATTTCCATGCCACCCACCCTGCCATCCTAGCCACCACAACTGTAAACAGTCCTAAAAGCATGTACTCTAGAAAGGCATTAAAGGACCACTAAGAAGAGTCTAAAAATCACTGCAGTTGCTCATTTTGGCGTCACAAGACAAACGGTGATAACAAACCCATAATAACAGCCAAGTGTGATGGCCAACCTATGCAACAGAAATCACACCCATCTTCTGGCACTGTTGTAGGACATCTGCAGTTCCTGTATTTGCTGCTACAACGTTGACAGCTCTAATGCAGCCAGAATGTTATTTTTACCAGCTAGAACTGTTCTTTTAACTGAAATTTTTAACTGTTCTATTTTAACTGAGTTAAATAGCACTGATTTTTCAGATACCTAAAAAAGAAGCTATTATTTCTTTAGTAGTAACAACTGCATTAAATAATGGTAGAATTTTTCCCAAAAGTGGCTTGCACAAAAACAGCAGAGAGAATGCAACATGAAAACCTGTAAATATCAGTCCAAATAAGCTAACAGGCAACACTTTAAAAACAGGAGAAACAACCCCTGAAATTGTGAAGAATTAGGATTAAACATGGACATGTTTTTCCTCAGTATTCTGAAGTACAGCTAGTAGAAAAGTTCTCATCAATTTTTTTGGCCCAAAGCATGTGTTGTTTAAAATTGGAATAAATTCATTTAACAAAAAATTTCCATTGCAAATTAAAGCTGCCAAAATTTGCATTAGTTTTCTCTAAGGTTAAATTCAACACTTTCAAGAGGTTTTGCTCTTTGGATTTTGAAAATGAGCTAATGAACTCTCATTGATATATAAAAAAAAAAGCCTTCCCTAATTTGAGAAAAAAACAAATTGGACAAAAAAATCTTTTCTTTTACTTCTCAAATTTTGGAAACAAGTTTCTCAAGGATTTGTGGTCTAGAAGTGCTTTTTAAAGGCACTGGCATTTATCCTCCATGCATCAAACTGCTCTAAGTCAACTCCCTAAGACACTTAATCTTTTGACAGATGGAAACTCATTTTGAAAGTCTACTAATGATCAATTAAAGCATTAGTTATCTCTATAGACAAGAGGTTTATGGGGTCACAGTTTTCAGAAGCTGGAGGCAGCAGCAGCATGTTAGAAAAACAGCTAAAACTTTCTGTAGTTAGCACAAAATTGGCAAAACATCAGAAAACAAAAATCATTACTTTTTTTTGTCATAATATGTAGAAAACAAATGTAATGATTTCTATTTTATGAGAGAGGCCAGGGTCTAAACTGAACACGAACGAAGGAAACCATTTTTTTTTTTTTTAAAATGAGGCCTAATGACAATCCAAATACTTCAAATAAATTTATATTGCCCTTTAAAAATTGGATTTGCTCAGACTCAGTCATAAAACTATGTACTCCTGCTGCAAAGACGCAGACATGTCTTCTGAGTAGCTGCCATTTGGATCTGGTTCCCTGGTGAGTAACACCTCATTTCACACATGCTCAAGGCCACATGTTCAGGTTTGGAGTCAAGACTAGTGCTCTGCCCACAATTTTGTGAACAATTTGATATACAGGTAGTAAGATCAAATAGATGCTACCGTCACATTCATAAAGTAATTCTAGATTCTTTCTCTAGGAGTTTTGCAAGACCTTTTTTTTGAAAGGAGACCCACATAAAAGTTTTTAACCACCTAATGCAAACTAAAAAGGATGCTTTTCACAAAATTACAGATCTAGTATGATCAGGGGTTCCCATTATTAACATTGTTGAGAGAATCGATACTTACTTGATTCAATGCATATAGACCTTTGCCTGCTATTTACCTTGTATAAAGTAAGATGGAATAACAAATAGAACATTTTTTTTTTCAGCGAGTAAAAATGCACAAAGGTGCCTACTAAAAATTTGTAGAAAACTAGCAATGCTCTGTATTTTTAAAAAGAATGTATATAAAGATGCTTGTGGGTAGGGAAGTGTGTGATACTGAAGACATAAGCACAGCTAGCATTATGAGTAGTATATTCTGTCCCTAAAATTTTAAGTTCGGCTTCCACATCAAGTACATCTGCTTGGGGAGCCTTAGGACATGACTTTTCCTCCAGATGTAAGCAAAGGGAGACGAAGGAGTGAAGTGCTATTTAATTTGGTAAATATTTGGGACAGAGCTCTTTAAAAACTAAAAGGAGTGATGTTACTGAGTAGGGAGGGTGTTGTAGGCACAGCAACCACGTTTGGTGGCCCCCTAGACCGGCAGCATTGTGCCAGGCATCCCAACTGCAAGGTAGTCACTGGCTGCCTGAAGTGATGCAACAGCAAGAGGCCAGAGCCAGGTATTTGAATGCAGAATGGTCTCCTACTCCAGGTAGTAAAGATCAGTACCACTCTCGACTACGTATGCATGACCCAGGAGCTGATCACAGTTGGGGTGTTACACCAGAGTCCTGTTCCATCAGTCAGTCCCACAGATTGCAGTTTGAGCACCGCAGTACCCTTGAAGAACGCCTTTTGAGCTGTGGACCAGGAGAGCTCTCCTGGCTTGTTTTAACTGCAAGAATCAAACACAATAAGTCAGCCAGGGCTTTGACACTGCAAAGCAAAACATAGGTGAACTTTAGATACTTAAATACAAAACTGATTTTAAAAGTGGTCCTCTTTGGTGACGGTGTCCATATTTTCCCTTTTGCATATGCACAAGGGTGACCTGGTTTGAGATGCCGGGTTCTGAGATTGTTTCAGCCTGACTACAAAGTTGCTGCTGCTGCAGAATTCCCTGCAAGGGTCCCATCAGGATGCTGCTTCTCTTGAGCTTCATGAGCTCTCCATGCCTTTCTATACTTACAAAGAAAGGATACAGATCTATTTATTTATGCATATATATAAACACACACATTTATTTTAGCCTGAACAACAGTCTTACAGTTAAAGCATCCTCCCAAAGGGTAAAAAAAAAATAAATTTAAATCATTATTTTTCAAGTTTACATTAGAATTCTAATCACTCTGACATCCATCTTCTGAGAAATAGTGAACTGCTGACATCATGCACCAGAAAGAGAAAACTCCATGCTTACTTCTTGAAGACTTACTGCTTGTAAAAATGAATTATTTTCATTTACACTTCAAGGATTATTTAAAAAAAGAAATAACTCCTTGTGTTTCTCTCTTTTGAAGTTAGCCAGACTCAGGATGAATATATTTATTGTCATAAGCTCTTATTCTGAGAGCTGCTAGTTTGGTTGGCAAACACTTGAATTTACTCCTTGGGTTTTAGTTCTGTATTCACCTAAATAAATTAGTATAGCTTCAAAGATGTGATTAGTTGTTACAGACCATAAACTCATATGGCACAAGCAAGAGCTCATCTTAAGAATTCTAACAGCTAAAAATACGATCACCAAATACGAATGTTAAGAAAATGGTATTTATTTGATTCTCCTTTTTGTTTGACTACAAAGCAATACAGTTCATTAACAGTAGCACAGGAAGGAACAATTCTGAGTCTATGAGAGATAACAGAAGATGGTGAACACCTGAAGTAGCACGTGACACCTTTCACCAGATTTAGCAGCAATTACCATTTCCACAACGCACTCAACATCACGCTTCCAAAAAATCAACAAAGCAAACTCGTTCTTCTGAAGCCTCTGAAGAGGCTTCCTACATTGGTGTACCCTACTCATTCTTCTGAAGCCTCCCTACACCGGTGTACCTGTTCCATATTTAGTTGTGAGAAATTAAGAATTCTCTGTATATATACCAATATATACGTATATTTATATATGTATAAACCAACCCAACAAAAAAACACCTCAAAAATCAGCAAGCCTTAGTCTTTACTGCTAGAACAGAGGAGCAGCTCTTTCACTATCAGATATGCTTCATACAAGTTCACACACTTCTCATGTATCTTACACACAACACTGCCTACTCAGGCAGAAATTTTTTTTTCCCCTTGCCGCAAACTATTTTTACATAGATGAATCACTAAAAAGGTGAAAAAGAAGTGAGGAAAGTGGACATGGCTAAAAGCCTAGTTTTATGTTAGGATTCCAGACTTCTGGGTAATATCTATTCCTATAATACAGGTCAGTTGCCTCTGAAGTGGGAACCATGCATCTCTATTAGTACCTTAAATTATGGAAGCTTCCCCAAACCATTTTTTCCTCAACAGGAAGTTACCTGACTGAAACATTCAGGGGCTTTCCCCTCAGGAAAAAAACAAACAACAGTTCAATGACAGTTAAAAATATTAAAATAACTACTTTCAGAAAATGAATGTACAGCTAATTCCCAGGTAAGCTTGTAAAGTTTTATGAAGGAAGCTTATCCCACTTGAGAAGCTACAATGTGATACTCTTGGACACCTTCCAAATGTTTTGCCCAGAGGACTCATTCTCAAAAGTAATATATACTGAAAGGAAGAAATAATTGAAATTTAGGGGTATGTAGTACCTGAAATTCACCAAGCCATGCAAATTTAAAGCTACTACAGTGGAAGACTTAAGAAAAAGTCAGTTTCCCTTATTAAGCACAAACACGAATCAACTCTTTAATTTGCACAGTATTAGCATGCATCACTTAGAAAATGCTCAAACCAACCTTATTTCTTGGCATTTTTGGTACCCTTTCAGCCAAGTTATATACACACCTGTAATAGGCCTCACTATTATCCCTGTGCAGAAAGATGTGTGCTATTCCATATTACATTAAAAAAAGCCAGACTATAATACGATTGATAAAGCAAAGATGGAAAATACAGATACACTACATTAGATTTTTAAAATAAGGCTTAATTCTGTTCTGAATGCATTACACGAGACACGTTAAAGACATGAAAATACTAAAAGAATACTTTTTTTACATCAGAAAACAAACCTTTTAAAACCTGAATAAATAGCCATTAAATATCCACTTTATCTCCTTTCAGAAATGTTGTTTTACAAGTAACCAACACTCATTTCCTACTTCTTAGAGATGTTCTTCTGTTCAAAGATAAATTGCAGATTAAGGCATGAGTCAACTTAACACACCTTTAAAAATCCTCATACTACACTATACTTCCTTTAGCAGAATATATTTGAATGAATTTTTCTGAGGAAGCATGTCTTTGAATAGGTAAAGTGCCCACATGAAAGCAAATACATGGTTTTATATAGTTAATAAAATGTGCAGTTTTAAACTGTCCAGCTCTTTTGCCCTGTATTCATCATCTAAGTATCCAAATATTCTATGTGGAATAGTTTATAAAATTTCCAGTTTTCACTATTTAAGTAATAGTCAAATCTCCAGTCAGAATCAGAAACCTAAGCAGCAAATTTATTGAAATGAAAAGGCGGCAAGATTGTGCGGAATCTGTGACAAAGAAAAAAGATTTCCCAGCTCTTAAGAAAATTAAGATATGTTTTTGCTACTATAACTTTATTATTTCCTTCAGAACGCCATAAAGCATCAGTGTACTTAACAACAGAATTCCCCATCCTCCCTTCCCAGCCCCAAAGAACAGTGGTGATGATGAAAGTAATGAAGTAGAAGTTGACTGCAACTGTCAAGTCCTAGCATTCACTTATCCTCTAGGAGGAGAAAGGTTTACTTTCCAACTGCACAGGAGGAGTTAGGAAGTCCACCGCCACCAAGCTACCTTCATTCTGTCCCACACAGCTGAGAGCGAGTCAAACGCAGGGCGAACGTCCAGGATAGTGAACTGGTAGTTCTTGTCTACTGCTCCTCCGTCGTAGTAATCAATAACGTACCGCACTTCTTTCCCACAGCGGTCAACAATCCAGTCGTGTCTGTCAAAGGGAAGTTCATACCTAGAAAGACAGATAACAGACCAATGTGGGCATTTCAATGGATATGATCAACCTGGAAGACAGAGTCAAAATCCTGTTTAAGAAGATACCCAGACAGAGGCCTAAGATTCTCACTAGTGCTTCTATCTTCTGGTAATTACAACTTGCAATTCCAGTTCTGAAGCTTCTTCAAGTTAATTCTACACCATGTTTTCCGATGTGTCTCCCTACCCTCCCACCTCACTGGAAAACCTTCTTTCCTGCCTACGTACCCCATCCATGAACGTATTCTGGCTCTTGGTGAATACTCCTTTGCCTTGCCTCCAAACCGCATCAGTGATGGTCCACATGGACATTCCCTGTGCACACAATTAAAAAAGAAAATAGTTTTTTCCTTCTAAGAGAGTCTTAAAGTGTTTAAACCACTATGATGATTTGCTTTAGCAACAGAAAAACTAAATGAAAAGCAACGATAGAAAATTAGTTACAAAATTCTAAACCAGCTTGTTTAGAGGTTTGAAAAGTTCCCTAGTTTCTAACAGTGCTTACTGCTGCTATGGTAAAATACCTTTGACATGCTCCACACCATTGTTCTAATTTATCAACACAGCACATCCCAGCAAATCTAATCCACATACTTAATAAAAACCAGAAAACCATAATCCAAACTAATGCATAACAAAGATAATTGAATTTCAAAGTATTCTGCATTTGAACATTTGAACATAGAGAATGCTTAACTAGTCTGTCTCTTCTAGCCACAGGAACTACACTGACCTAAAAAGTTAGTTTTACACCAGTCAACATTAATCCAAGTTTACATCTTGTATCTTTTTCATACCATAAAGTTTTCAGCAATTCCCAAACAGATACAGTAAAAAGTTAATTTCGCCAAATCCACAGTATACACATACACACTACCAAAATGCTCATCGCTTTCATTAACACAATAATTATCCTGTTCCAGTTAAGTTCTTCGGGATAATCTTCATATGAATCAAAATGCAGGTTCCTACAAGACGAACTTTTGAGATGTATCAGTACCAGAGTTATTTCTATGAAAACTAGAGAGTCATTCTAATATCAAAGGATTACGAAAGCAAGAGCTAAGCCAAAGGATTTGCCTTTCATTTCATATGCACGTACACAGCATGAAGAGCTTCCCACTTCAAAATCTCCTTCCAAGCTTGCTCATTATTTTGGTTGTGAATCTTAATAATGTTGGTCATGTCTTCACCTGTTATGTCGTCATCCTTCCACCTCCACCTAAAAAATAAGAATTTGAAAAAAGTTTACAAGCGTTACAGCGTAACCACTCCATCTTCCTCAATTTATCCAACTGGCTTCTAAATCAAGAGATTTAAGATTTTATGCAAAGACACAAAGCAAGCAGGGAAACTTCTAGCTCATATGCTTATGCATCTTGAGAACCACTTCATTTTTCTGTGTAAAATCACAGTTATCAAAGTTATTACCACAGAGATCCACAAATTCTAGTTAGCTAAATGAACAACTTAGCAGGATCAGAAAGTTATTAGAGCGTGCAAACATCAGCACATCCACAGCATTCCTAAAAACGCTTAGGAGAAAATCCCACTTGTATTCCGAATGCACAGAAGGCCCGTATTCAATACATTTGGTATACACTTAGATATCCCCTTCATCTCTTAGACCCTGCACAATGACTAAGCACGTGCTTCCTTTCCAACAGGCATAATAATAAGGAACATATTTAAGTGTTTACAGGATCAAAACTTGCATGTTCAATACAGACTGCTGAGGACATACTGTCTTAACAATATTGATACACAGAATAAAGAATTAACTATTGTTCCTATCATAAGCACCTTTAAAGTTCCTCTGAGAGCCACAAACGAATAATTACAAAAGAATGAGGTAACAGCAGCACGGAAAGTTTTTTTAGGCCACAGGAGACATTCATCATGCAGTTAGATCTTGACTACACTGTATTTTTGCGAAGTCTGAAAGCATATACTTGTCAAACGATTTTCACACTTTTAGCAATTTCGCAAAGTCAAGTTCGATGTTCTCACAATGACAGAACTTTTATTACCAGTTTATAGGAAGCCAAGTGTGCTTGAAAGCCAACAATTGTGCAAAGTTTGTCTATGCCTACGTGCTAACTTTTAAGAAAATTCTGAGCTAGTGGCAGTTGTCTGATATTCCATCTGACATCCCCTACTATCCTGCTGATCCCTAGAGGAGACATGGCCTCTGAGACCAGCTCACTCTTTAAAATAAAGCTGGTTATAAAAACAGTAATTTTAAGAAGAGTTACTTAATTATTTACTGCTTGGAGTCCACAAACTCTTAAATAATATCACTGAATAATAGCTAATGACACTACTTCACGAATTTCAGGCTCCCAGACACCACCTGGTAATTCTGTGTATTTACCCCTTCCTTAGCATAGCATTCCAGAACATCTGCTCTGAAGGGTAGACCCATTTCTTGTCAGAATGTGCTCTAGGAATGGAAGATTCTTCTCTGACAGTTGACAATGGAAACGGTTGATCTGGGGATGGCTGCTGATTAGGAGGAGGCATCTAGAAAACAAGAACAAACAACAAACTTAAGAATATGAAATTTTTTTTGCATTTTTGAGAAAAACAAAGTATAGTCAATCAGCTGCTACAGAGATCAAATTCAGCCTTTAAGCCCACCAAAATTATCTTTCTCTTTTGCAGCAGAAGACTGTCATCTTAAGACTAAAGGAACCCTTTTGCCTAAATCCCAACTTTAAAAGAGCAGTGCTTCTTAGAAATTGAGGAAATCTTGGAGAGAACCTAAAACTCACTAACGTAGCATAAAAACCATGCACATTACTAACAAATAGACAGAAAAAGATATTTGCAAACT
This sequence comes from Merops nubicus, assembly GCF_000691845.1. Classification (NCBI taxonomy): domain Eukaryota; kingdom Metazoa; phylum Chordata; class Aves; order Coraciiformes; family Meropidae; genus Merops; species Merops nubicus. The sequence continues at coordinate 1,306 of NW_008596528.1, read as the reverse complement.
GGGAAACCAGCTTTTATCAAAAATATGTAAGTTTGAAGACAAGGACAATAAAGAAGACGTAGCTTGATTTTACACAAATATTTGCACATGAAATGAGAAAAAACAGTATTAAAAACTTAAAAATGTTATTTTCCACCTTAGACAGCATAATTATTTAAGTTTTGGTGATACTACTTCAGACTGAAAAAAAACATTTGCAATAAGCAGAAGTTACCATATTGCTAGGATCTATGTCATCGTTCACTTGAGATGCACCAGACTTCACTGGACAGGCGACAAATTCATATGCTCTTTCCTGATGTGCAGGAACGTCATCTGTGTTCTCAGCCCTGTGATCAGGGGTCTTCATGTGCATTGGGCATCCTGAAATACAGGCAGAAAAACAGTATATATTTTGCTGTGAAATGACAAAGCTAAGACATGACAGGAAATGGAAAACTGTTCATTGAATGCTCATGTAAATACAAACTGTTATTTTGCTTTTTCTTCTCAGCTCTGCAAATCTTTTAAAATTGTTCTCTTTCCTGCATTTTAGTACTCTGCACCAATCCAGCACTGTGGTAAGATTTAAGCTCTGTATGTAGCTCCTGAATGGTCACTCCATGCCGGCCCCTATACTGAACTGTTGTACTTAAGATTTCCACAGCAATGTTAAACCAACACGTGTCAACTTAAAGCCTGATCTCCTCCTCCTCCAGACATTCATTCACCTTATTCCACCCTTACGCTGCCCTTTTTCAGATGCACATCCTCTAGCCACAACCACCTGCTCCCAGTTACTATCTTTGCAGAGGTCCCCACACTCCTTGACCCCTGTGAAACGTGACCATCAGGAGCAGCCCACAGGTTCTACAGCAAGCACCTGCTGTCTCTACCCCACAAAGCAGCCTGCATGCTGGTCTGGTGACCAACTGACTCCTTTTCTGGAAAACTTACTTAAGAGCTATTCTCGCTAAAGGAAAAACTCAGTGTTTTACTTGTAGAATCATCTTTTCATCAAAGAATATTTTTCAATCTGTTTTCCACGTATAGAGATTATTTCGAAGTTTCAGGAACAATTACCGCTCTTTTTCTCCTGATGCATAGGACATTCTGAAGGTGGAGCCGCCGTCTGCTGATGTTTGGACGCATTCGGCGGCTGACCCGCAGCGGCCGGGGAGGACGCGGACAAACCCATGGCTTCCACGCACCGCCGCTTGCTCGATCACGTTTCTATGGAAAAATAAAAAGCAAGCACCCGTATTACAAAACTACGCTGGTTGTTTATTGAGGTGGACGTAAGAACAGGCGTGCTCCTACACGCGGC
>NW_008596527.1:0-4116 GCF_000691845.1 Merops nubicus | reverse complement strand
TTTTGTTGTTGTTGCGTTGTATTGTGGTTTTTTTTTTCCGAGCAGGGGTGTCAGTGCAACTCGCCTTGTAGTGCAAAGGGACACAGAAAGAGAGAGGAAGATAAAATAAATTTAAATTCCAAAGGGGTTTCAGCGCTGGTTTCCTAGTCCCCGAGTCAGCAATGTGTTTGTGAAAATTCAGCCTTTTTGTCTCTTAGAAAAAAAGGGCTAAATCTACATCGGTGGCCCAGTCTAGGTTTGCTATTCTTTGCATTTTCTATTCAAGTGAATGAGAGTGAATGAAGTGGCCTGGGACCCTTTATTTGATCTACTCAATTGCATAAAGTGACAGAATTCTAATATATTTGTTTAATGCTCTTCAATGGGGCTTTCACTTTCTAGCTTGCAAATGAAGCCTCGATCCGCAAAGTTTTGTCCTTTTTTTCTTTCCACCTTTTTTTTTTTTCCTGGCAGAGAGGCCATATTTCATAACTTGGGCTACGGTTTGAAGTGATTTCGAGAGGAGTTTTAGACTCGAAAAGTGGGAAATAAAGAAACAGATGTGAAGTTATTGTAAATTCTTATAGTGGGCTCTGGGGCTATTGTAAACCCACTGCAGGCGGTCCAAAGCCTCTCTTTTTCATGCTGTAATTGAAACATATTAATTAGATAATTTGTTGTTAGTTTAAAAGAAACAAATACAGCCCCTCCAAGGCTACACAGCCTCGGCTTCTTTTTGTTAATAAAAACAAAACAAAACAAAACAAAACAAAACAAAACAAAACAAAAAAAAAAACCAAACAACCGAAGTGACATTTATATTAAGATTCAGAGATAATTCGGCACTGAAGTTGTTGATGCTACTGAGGTTTTTCTCCCTTTCCGAGGACCACTTTTGAAAAAAGGCTGGCATATAAAACTCCCACTCGGGGGTCGCCGGGGAGTTCTTTTCTCCCTACCTGGCACATACCGCCCTTCCCTGAAAGGCGCGGTCCGAGAGAAAATAAATATTCTGGGTGAGAAAGAGCAGGCTTTCTTCAATAGCGGATTCAGTCTTGTGGGGTGGTGTCTTGTCACACGTCGAGGGGAAAGAAAACAAAACAAAAAAAAAAAAAGAAAAAAAAAAGAAAAGAAATATCCTGGCGAGAAAGGATTCACATACCATGCACTGACGTGAAGAGAAAACCAGAGTCGCCAAGCACGACTGGGTTCGCTGGCTTACCTTGCACAGCCGGGATCAAGCTCATCCTCCAGAAGAAAAGAACTTTGCCTAGAATGAACGGCCCCTTTGCATCAAGTACGCCTAGCTTATAAGGCAAATGCGAAATAAAGAAAATCCCCCCCTCCCCCGCCCTGACCCCCACGAAATGTCTAAACACGGCAGACGGAGAGCTCGGCCGTGGCTGATTCACGCGCCCCCCTCACCCCTTCCCTCCGCGCTGTTGTCTCTTGCTGTTCTATCAGATCTGTGTTTATTGACATTGGACTTGAGCCATTAGGGAGATTTAACAAGTCAAAGCAGTAAATTCAGGCGAGGCGCTGAGCTGTGTATTTGTCTGAAATACGCACGGCGACACTGAAGGGAGCGGGGCACGGGCAGGGATGCGCGCAGGGATGCGCGCAGGAGCGCGGCGCGGGTGAGGGTGTGCGGGGGGTCCTCGGGCTTGGGCGGTCTCGGGCAATCGCAGAGACTTTAGAAGTTCCGTTGCGAGACTTACTATCGGATTATGTAGCGAGGAAGCTACTGCACCTTATGAAAATATTTTCCTTGGGGCATAATCTTCTGAAATCATTATCTCCGCTGATTACTATATAGTTTTAAAAAGACCCTGAAAGTGCAGCTTCATCTTCTTAACTGAGCTCGGATTTCGTCTTTGAGGATTTGTTCTGACTGCTAGATCTTAAAAGAAAGAAAAAAAAAAAAAAAAAAGGGAAGGAGAAAAAGAGTCCTCGTCTTCTAAAAATGTAGGTCATCGCTTGTTTAGGAAAAGTTTGTGGAGTTATGCGTCCATTGATCTGGTGATAAGTTTTGAATGCTTTCTTTAGCTGATCGTGTTGATATAATCGTGGGTTGGACTTGATGAATGAGTTCAGTTGTCCCCCATCTGACAAGCTTTAGCAGCTTCATGCATTTTAATCAGCCCAATGATTCATGTATTTTCCACCTTTTTTTCTGCGTGTGGGATCCGTTCTCTTTAAAAAAAAAAAATGGTCGCAACTGGATTAATTACCCTCTACATTAATCTTAAAACTTTTGCAAAGACCTTGCGATAGATGTGTAGTAAGGAAATTGGGGTGTCACTTGGCGCTGTTTATGGTCTAGAAATTCAGAGGGAGACCAGGCAGAGACAAAACCTCTGTGACATCTTCGCGGTAGAATTAGTGAATCCTGTCGGTTCATTAGAATACAATGCAGTTTTCTTCCTAATAAGCCTTTAAGTATTCGGTTGTCTCGTAACTGCGGTCTTAGCATAGACTGCCTCGTCTCTGAGGCGCTTATTTACTAATTTCACTAGATTGCTTCTGTCATTTTCAGCGGTTGCAGAATCCTTGTAAAATCCCTAAAAGTGTCGGAGAACCCCACTGGAAGGTGCCCGGAAGCCACTTTTCATTGTAACTGCTTTGCCATTACCTTTTAAAAAGGACTGTATTTTGGCTTGCAGAAAAAGTGAGTACAACTTCAAGTGTTAACAGTTTGCAACCTACCGGTTTTGGAAAGCGTGATCAATAGAGATGGAGAAATTATAGTAGTAGTTGGAGTAACTGCGTTGCTTTGTTTAAACGACAGATAAAAGGCTACAGTAGCTGACTTCTACTCAAAAAAGATTTGGAGATGCCACTTGTAAGAAAAAACAAATGACAAAAATTCATTATTCTCAGTCTTAAAAAGTAACTAGTAGTTTAAAGATTATGTTTGCTCTCTTTTTATGTTTTCTTTGTATTTGGAGAAGCTCACTCATTTTTATACTTTTTACAGAAAAAATTAACCGGGAATATGTAGATGCTAAGTATACATACACACAGACAGAAATTATGTAATAGGTATTTATATTCGGTATAAGTGTGTCGGACACAAATGCATGTGTGTGTGTGTATGCATATATGTATAGCTACAGAGATATAAAAGCCACAGAGCAAACGGTATCTCTTCGGAAAACTGGTGATAATTTTATCTAACGTGTTATGGTATGGTAATAACTATATTTATAGTAACCCCGTGTGAAAAGGCCGTTTAGATCACCTAAATATTGGAAAATAACGTCATTCCTTTTTCTTGAGCTAATGCTTTTACTTTTCTCCTGTAAACTCTTTAAAAAGACAAATAAGAAACTAAATATGCATTTATGTATTTTAATGAGAAAATATTATTTGGATGACTAGTTCATAATTTAACGTAGACACTTTTATAACCTTTGTCTTAAAACACACATGCTGGGAACAAGAACACCAATATTTAAAATGCCATGCTTATTCTGTACAGGAAAAAAAAAAAAAGTTAAAAAGAAATGTCTTTACAGTTTCGATAGACACTAATGCCGTTTGTGTTGGGATTTTTTTTTTCCCTTAATTTAAGCAGTTCACAGAAGAACAACAGTTCAGTTTCCAGCAAACTACCTAGAACTAGATGGAGTATATCAAACAAAAGTGCATTTTACACATTTTATAATCATTCCTATGCACAAACATTTACAGTTTCCCTAGCCCCCACCCCCCTCTTGTCTGCAAAGCTCCAGCAGAAATCAGGATGACCTCCACAGTTGGTACCTGCTGTTGTGTTACTACTTTTCCACGTTTTGTCAGTGACTGCAGCAGCTTTTCTTAGGAATGTGTGCTTGGTAACAGTTTTGTTTTATTATTATGCTTGTTTGTTTTTAAGCTATGAAATAAATAGCTACAAAATTTTGAAACCAAAGAAACCCTCAGCTCTCCCAACCTTCCGGTTAATCAGAAGTTAAGAGACAAAACAACTTCTTCTCTTCCACCGGAAAGCTACAGCAAACATCCGCGTTACAACAGGTACTGCAAAGGGGACCTCATTTGATCTGAGGTACGGACGCAGGTTCAGCATTTACATCAACAGAAGCGCTTTGTAAACCATGTAGGTACAGAGTCGGGGGTGGGGGGGAGCCGTCCCCT
>NW_008596526.1:952-2038 GCF_000691845.1 Merops nubicus | reverse complement strand
TGGGGCGTCTCGCCCGCAGCGACTGCGAGGGCTGCACTGGGTGCCCGCCGAGCTCGCTGCAGAGTCTGCCGTGGCCTGGCATACTCTGAGGGTGAGGTCACCCTGCCTTGCTGGCAGCCGAGGAGGGCCTCTCCTTACCAGGGAACCCTCAAACCAGGTGTTTGGCCCTCAAGGAGGAAAGCTGCCAAAGAAATAACATTAAAGCCAGGTTTTGTACAGTCACTGTTGTGGAGAAAATGCACTTTTTTTTTTAAGGGAACAAGTGTTCATGGAGGAGACGAGAAGTGCTCCTTCTGTCCGGCTCCTTCTGCGTCCACCTTTGCCTACAGAACCCTGATTGTATGCAAAGCCCAGGGGTGTGGGTTGCATATGCTTGTGCCTGCTATGTTTGCAATGTTCTGTACTTATTTTTCACTCCATTACCTAACCTTTGTCCCTCTGGGAGCCTAGACAGATAACCTTTTAGTAATAGTCTGAAATTCAAATACAAAGAATTGACTCCTGAACTTCCCTAACATTTGAGAAAGGTTTTAAAATAAACTGTGTCTCATTATTGGCCTGGCAGCTGCATGTGTATGGTGGGTGTACTGAAAAAGGTAATATTAACAGAATGAAAAGGTCAGAGTTATATAAAAATCCTTTTAGAACTAAATAAGCCTGCCATACTGAATTCCCCACAGATACACAGAGGTTAAGAACTGAGACCATCTGGGCCTTTGGCAGGTTAAGTTGTGCATCTGTAAATGCCCTCCAGAAATGAAAAAAAGAGACAAGTCTAGAAGTGCAGGGGTTGTGGTCAGCCAGGCTGATGCAGGCTGATGAGCCATACCCTCTTTTGACAGCCCCTCCAGTATCCGTCCTTCTCTGTGCCTATCTCAGGTCTGCTCTGTCTTTTGATGTGCTCGTGGGAAATTCAAGCTGTAAAAGGTATTCCCTATGCAGCCATTTGTGGAGTTATTTAGTGGTGTAACTGTGTTTTCTGTTTGGTTTTGTATTCATGTTTTACTAATCTATTCACTTTTTTTAATTGCTACTGTGTGCCAGGCTGGCAACTTCATAGCATGAGCAATTGCCACTCTGTCTTCT
>NW_008596526.1:0-921 GCF_000691845.1 Merops nubicus | reverse complement strand
TCCTGCTGAGCAATGGCTAGTTTGGGGTCTGTCTTTTGGTATGTAAGCTCAGTCCCATTTGGTCACTTCTGAATCATGTCGCATTTTTCTTCATTGACTCTCCTCTGGCTTTTTTTTCACCTGTTTCAGTACTGTGATGTCCTTTTGTAGTGCTTTGCAATCATTTTTCATTTTCCCTACCATACATAGCTTAGTGTCATCAGTAACCTCATGACTTGTGACTCCCTTTTGCAGACTGTGAACAGTACAGCCCTCAACCCAGACACTCCAGGGATTACTTCAAGACTACCCTCTGCCAGATAAAAGTATCTTCACTTGAAGATATTATGTGAGGGTGAAAAGCAGGTTTCCACTTGCATGGAAGTCAAAGGCCCCTGACCTTAGACTAGGTGCATGAAAATAGGAGAGGACTTACCCCCCATGCAGTAATTGCTGCCAAACCAAATCTGTCTCAACGCTGTGTTATTCTATGTTCTTGCAATGTGAACAAAGAAACAACACAGAGCAGACAGGAGGTAATCTGTTTTCTTGCACAGGTATTACTCAAATCAATACAGGAGATGGAGGAATCCTTCCAAAGTGTTAATATTTTCTATAAATATGTTTCTTACTCTTGCAAAAACCTTGATAGACATCATTATCTGTGGCACCGAGTTCCAAGGTGTAACTGTGACAGAGTTAAAAAAATAAGTCTCTTGCTAGCATTGAATGTTCTGCTCCTTGTGGGGCACGGTTCCCCTTGTCACACCATGAGGAGTCCTCTGCACCACCCACCATAGCTGTGCTTCAGCCTGTTCCTTCCCACCACCCGATCCTTGGTGCTGCAGCCTTCCCCTTCGCTGTGCATGGGCCGGTCCCTCTGGGGATGGCCAGGGCCTGGGCGAGTCATGCAGCTGGAGAGAGACGCGGCCGCCTGCCTGG
>NW_008596525.1:0-2151 GCF_000691845.1 Merops nubicus | reverse complement strand
AAAAAAAAATAGAATAGTGCAATTCCTTTGTGTATAAAAATTGTCTATAACTAGTATACCTTATCAGCACAGAATATATATGTAGAGATGTTTCATGTTAATGTGCAAAAGAAATTGCAATAAATTATTTTTTCCACTGACTTACAGAATTTTTTGGATTTTCTTTTCAGTGAAAGCTGTATTTCATTGTTTGTTACAAAGCAAGTATGTTCACTGTTCCATAATCTGAAATCCAAGATTAAAAAAAATTATAAAGTCATTGTCCTAATCTTTGCAAATATCAGGTTAAGGGATCCCATCCTCAGGTTAAAGTAGTGTTCAAAATGTTTAGATTAATGCTTCAGAAATATTAGATGAGGTCACAAAACTGCATACATTCCTTTGAAACTCTTCCAGTGTTAAACAATCAAATTTTTAGCCATCCACTTTGAGCAGGATGTACCTCACCAACCAAACATTGGGCATTACTCACCACTGGTGGACAGCCACCCATCCCAGCGCTCCGTGAGAGACTGTCTTCGCTCTGACAGCTGCACAGCAGCAGTCTGCACTTCAAGTTGATCAAGCGTACCACAACTTTGGTGGTGACTCCTGAAGACATGGGATTTGTGACAGCTCTGGTTGTGCATTGACATAATTCATGCAAGTGGAGGTGGAGTAACTGAAGTTTCTGTGTTAGGCTCCAAGCTGATGGAAGATGACATGGCAAAAAACTCAAATAATGCTCTGAGTTTGTATTTTACCTCCTTAGTAATTTAAAAGTATTAAAGGTCCTGCTGAGCTACTGTGTAACGTAACCGATTTCTTAAAGCACTAGAAGAATAGCTCACATACTGTGCTCATGTAAGAGCTTCTTGTCTCAGGGAATCCACTACAATTTAGGCCCTTACCCACTTGTATTGCTAAAACTGGTCTTTACTTAAATGCCACTTTCAGCTACTAAAATTATACTTTGGTTAAATATTACTCTCAGAAAACAGTTCAAAACTTGTGCAGGTATTCTTTTGTCTGTGCTCTGTTGCTTCTTTTATTTAGCTGTAGTAATTTACTTTTTCAATAGAAGCTCTCCAGCTGAAACATGGGGCAGAATAATTATCCAAGTCTGTTTCAAAGGCATTTACAAATTCATCTGTTTTATTTGGTTTGGGTTGGGTTTTTTTGTTTTTTTTTTAAAGTTGAAACGAGGAGAGGAAAGGGGAAAGCAGCAATGAAATTGCAGGTTCTGGAATCCTCTGCTGTTTGTAGTCTTCTGGGTCATGCTTTCCTTTGAATGCAGAAATTCAAAAAATTGGGGGTTCTTGTGGTCTTATTAACTAAGGCTGAGGCCATGGTGGGGACTCTGCTGCTCCTCTGCTGGCTTAAAGCTGGCGCGCTGCGGTTGGCTTTCATAATGCAAGGGTGAGTAGTCTGATTGCTCCTAGTGGTTTTTTGGATAACGTATTTCCCCTTTTTTCCTAATACAGGGCTTGAAAAACAGCAGAAGGACTCTTACTGGCTTCAGTAAATCTTGAGGCAAGCTTATTAAGTGCATAGTGTTGATCTTTAAAATTATAAAGACTTCCAGAGCCAGTGAGGTCATTTGATGATACAGCCCATATTTTTAGATGCTGATCTTTTCACTGACCTTTCCTGTGTGGAATTCTATCAAAACTTAATTTTTTAAAAAATCTATATGGGTAGACAAATATATGTGTTTACATTTTAGCAAAAATACTATAAATTCTAGCATAGTAAGAGGGTTCTATTATTATTATTACATGTACTTTTTAATCATCAATACACTTCTCACAGGGTCTGTTGGGATGTTACAAGCTATGAGACTTAGGCAGTCAATTTTTATCTGTTTATATGCCGTAAGTAAAAACTGTGAATCCAGTCCTCAGGGAGAACAACTCTGGGAACATAATTTCACATTTGTTAATTGTGGGGGAAAAAACAGAATGATAATGAGACACTGACTTGGGTATCTATTTACTGTATTGTCACAGCATTTATCCTTGTATTTTTTACGTATAAAAAGATATTAAAATGTTGCAGTACTGTCATTACAGAACTAGAAAGGCTTTATAAGGAAGAATAGCTTGAAAACTATTATTAAACTTCAATAAATGGAAAGGACACGGGTGAAGTATTGCTGGTTTTAACTCCATA
>NW_008596524.1:0-849 GCF_000691845.1 Merops nubicus | reverse complement strand
CTCCGCCTTCCCCAGCGAGCGGGATTTTTTTGCCCAACTTCGGCAGAGAGCAGGGGAGTCACTTACCCGAAGGGGCCCTGGGATCCCGCAGCCAACCGTCCCCATTTCTACAGCAAACAGCGCAAATCAACTCAATGCTAAAATTCCATAGCAAATGGAGTTAAATAAATTTACGAGGCTAGAACCCATTAATTGGGCAATAAAAAGTTTTATGATACTCATTTACATACAATGCCACGGGCTTTCTACGCAATGGCGCCTCGGCTATAATTAAAACCATAAAGGCTGTGCTGACAGTAATTCTGGCGACACGCTTTGCCTGGCTGCCACGGCTCCGAGCCCTCTCCGCTTGCCCCTACCTGAAGACCTCATCCAGGGGTATATCCGGAAATTAGGCTCAGCCTGGTTGTGCAGGTTGCTTTCCTCCGCTTTCTCACAGCTGGGTTTGGTTAGCTCATTGCAGAGGACGGGAATGTTCTGATCAAAAGAGGAACAATGCAGGTTGTAGGCAGTATGCGGAAGAGAAGGGGCTTTGATATATAGTTCTGTTCACATTGTACAAGCCGGGCATGGAGGAGGCGAAGGCCCCCGCGCCTGGTCCATAGCCGCTTCTCTGGGAGTTGCTTGCAAAGGAGCAAGAAGTAGGCTCTGCATTTTGGAAAAGAGAAGCCCCCGCCGTATATTTGCTAAAAAGCGCATTCACATAATACGAAGAGCTCATAATTTTGACCTGTGATTTGTTGTCCGGCAGGCTTCAGTGTCGGTTTTACGAGGTAGCGTGATATATGATAACATTACACCCCCAGATTTACACCAAACCCCATTTTCTTTTGGACTGAGCTGCCTCTA
>NW_008596523.1:0-4649 GCF_000691845.1 Merops nubicus | reverse complement strand
CAGCTGTGTGCGGGGTCACGAAACACGGGTGTCCTCAGATCCCCACCCAAATTTCAGCTTGTTCTGCTCCTGAGTGGGGAGCAGCTTTAGTCAAAAATTTAAATACAGGCAGGATGGAGTGTGAACTGGAGCCCAGATCATTAGCCAAAACGTTGCTTCAGGTATACCTGTCTGGGAGAGAGGAAAACTTCAAAAGCTTTGACCTCCTCCTGCACTCGCCCTGGCCATGGGCTACCCTGCAGAGATCCTTGCCTGGGCACAGGGACCCGCTGCTGCTGCTGCCTGTCCCTGCTGCCACCTCGCCTGGCCCAGCCCTGGTGTGGCTCAGCACAGGTTAGAAGGGTATTTGTGTGTCTGATCCATGCAGTCACCGCTGTGTCATGAGAGGTGACACTTGGTGCCAGCCAGGTGAGCCCTGCCTCGGCGCTGAGACAGCTCTGGAGCCTGACACCCTGCGTGGGGACACAGACACAGCTCCTCTCCTGCTGGTCTCCTTCTCATGGCCAGTGCCACCACGTACATCTTCTGTCCCCACTCACACGTTCCTGCTGTCCTGGAGTTGGGGTGGCCCGCACCCCATTTCTCTCCAGCCACCCCCAGCAGGTCTGAGGGCTCACTCCTTTTCAGCTGAGGAAACTCATGGGTGCAGAGAGTGGGCTGAGGATCAACAGCACCTTTGAATAACCCAACCCAAAGCCTCTCTGAGCAGCTGGCTGTGTCAAGCAGCAAAGAAACTGCCTGGCTGTAAGCTTTTCTATCCAAACCTTTAATGTTATTGTTACCAGATAAACCCTTCCCTTCCTTTCCAAGTGCAGGAGGAAGCCGTGCCCATCCCATGAGGAAGGCACCTCTGGCATCCACCTGCTTGGCAGCTTCATGTGAGAGGGTCATTGGAGCCCTGGCACCATGGCCCCAGCTCCTGCACGCTCTGGGCTGGTGCTGAGCATTGGTACATGCTGAACTCTCCTGGGCATTGATGGAGAAGAGAGGCTGCCCTGGGAAGCCAATGGGGCATAAGATTGTGCTTAAGTGCTTTCCTGGCTTGGGGCTTGTAATTATTAATAATCATTGTTAATCACATCGTGTTTAAGCTATTTAAGGTGTGCTTTTGTTTACTGCAACCATCTCTGGCCCATCATATTATCACAAATGGCCTATGAATTATCAGTGACACGTTATTAATGTTTTATGGCAATGTTCAATGACAAAGAAGCAACAGATACTAGTGTTCAAAGATGAACCTCAAATAACCCCATGCCAAATTCAAGTATTTTCAGCCTGCTGCTGAGGTTATTAATATTGCAGATATTACATATCTTTGTATGGTATTTGTTAAATATTTAACATCAGAGAAGAGATTTTAGCCTAAATGGCTGCTTCAAGTTGAGGCATTAGAAATCTGCAAAATTGTTGCTGGAACCCACAGGCAAACACAGGTTTGCTTTTGGATCCAGGCTCCTTGTATCAGCTTAAGCAGCTGTTTCCCAAGGATCAAATACAGGTTACAGCTCATCCTACCTGAAGCTTCAAAGAGACAGAAGAGGACAGAGTAGGAATGGCCAGCAAGGCCATTGAATCAACAAGTCCTGTTGGATCAACAAACCCAAGGAATTCGAGTATTCTTGGGCATCATCTTAAATGAACATTTACATTGCACAAAAAGTGTTTTTTTTTTTTTTTTTTTTTTTTTTTTTTTTTTTTGAGAAAGCGGTGAGTTGTTTTTGAGACATCCTCAGAATTCCCTGAGTTGGTATACAGGAAACTTCCTTTTTGCTTACTCCATGGACCAAACTCATTGCTCTCCTCTCCCCATGCCTCTTGCTGTTTCTCTGGCCAACACAGTCCCTTGGTCTTTCCTGTGAAAGCTGGGCAGATGCTGCTCAGCTCCAGCAGTGCCCTGGAGAAAAGCTGCAGGATGGTGCCAAGCCCAAGCCCAAGTATAACAGATATAACAGACATTTTAGATTGGAAGGGACCTTTCAAGGTCATCTAGTCCAACAACTCTGCCCTGAGCAGGGACATCCCCAACTAAAGCCAGGTTGCTCAGAGCCCTGTCTAACCTGACATGGAATGGGGCATCAACCACCTCTCTGGGCAACCTGGGCGAGGGTTTCAGCACCCTCAAAGTAAAAAATTTCTTCCTTATATCTAGTCTAAACATCCCCTCTTTTAGTTTACAACCACCACCCCTTCCTTGTCTTATCACAGCAGGACCTGCTAAAAAGTCTGTCCCCATCAATATCTGATGTGTTGTATCTGACAGCAGTTGAAGCCTCCTCCTTTGATGGGTTATACAGAGAGATCTCACTGGTGGGGCACATTCACAGCCTTGTGTTGGGGTTTCAGGTGTGAGAGTTTCTGACAACACTCAGGGGATTTTCACACACGCTCAGGAGTAGACAGGAAAAATAAACTCTCTCTGGCAACTCCGTATGGTTTTGTCCTTCCCAACAGCTGCTTCCTGGGAAATGGGCTTCATCCCCCTGTGCCTGCAGGATGCTGGGAGGGTAAAGATGACTTCAAATCATGCTAAATCCTGATGCAGGGCCAAAATCCAGCTCAGACCAATCCCCTCTGGGCAGCGTGGAAGGGGAGAAGCCACTGGGCACAGCAACACCCCCAGCCCACTGCACTGTTGCCAGCCAGGCACGGACTGTTTTCTTCCTGCAGTCACCTTTGGGCCCTGGCAGTAATCTCGAAGCATCTGCTCCAAATCATCCAGGATTACAGGAATTAAAAAAAAAACCAATTAGAGGCCCAGGGTCCTGCAAGCACAAATCCGTTTAACCCTAATCCAGGCTGCTGCCCCTTCCCAAAAGGCAAAGGGACAGTCCCTGCTGGCTGGTTTTTGTGTGCTTCAGCACCACCTCCTCTCCTCAGCCCAAACTCATCCATTTTTGTCCCTGAGGCAGTGCCAGGGGACCCACTCATGCTACTGGAGAAACTGTACACTTGGGGTCTGAAATCAGCTGCACACACACTGGGGTTTGTGCCAACCTATGCTCCCATTGCAAACTGGGGTGCAAGTAAATCTGAATGTTTTATAGTGCCCATCTGAGTCTGTACAACAGGCAGTGTGTCCTCTACTTCTTGCTTACCATCATGTGTAGCCCTCTGTCCCACCAAGATCACCTTAAGGGCTTCAATGGACTCTGCACCAAACATGGACCAGGGCATCTGCAGTCCCACTTTCACTTGCCCAACACTGTGCTGGCAAGTCAGTGTGGAAATGCTCAATTCAAATATAGCACAGAAATATATACAGAGTATTTGTTTTGAGTGAGCGTGGGGACCAAAAATCCATTAGGAGAATCTCTCCTCCTTTCCGTTGAAGTCACCCCTGCTTCTTTCAGTGCTGCACCTCTGCTTCTTTCAGTGCTATAAGCTCTTTTTCAGGTAGCTAAATCATTCACCTGCAACCCTAAACCCCATAAAATTAAAATGCATTGGAGTGTGGCCAGTGTGAGTTACAAACTCTGTGGATGATGGATTTTAATCAGCATTGGATCCCACCCATGTGTGGTGGCCTTTGTATTTGCTGATATGTCAAGAAGACATCCATGCTGAAAATAATCAGTGCTTTAAATGTTAATAATTGAGGGGAGAAAATCTCGAATTAACATTCAAGCATTCATGGGTTTATATGATTCTAAGAGGTGAGTGATTGTTACAGCAGGAGCTAAACAACACTTTGTTTCTCTTCTTATGTGTGATGAAAAATAAAGGCGATGACAGCAGAGCTTCCAGACAGATGATGTGACAGTTAACACAACCAACCCACTGGGATATAATTGTTCGTGCAGTTACAGACCCCAACTGGTCACAGCCACCGATCAGAATGTCTGTGAGCTAGAGGAGAACTCATTGTGCTGAATGTGAGCACTAGGTTCAGGTATGCTGAGACATGAGATGCTCTGGGTGGTAAAATTTTCCACCATTCAGAGGGAGGATCATGGGATTGAAATCCCTTGTTGGCTTGGAAAGTCCCTGTCTGAGGGGGGACTTTCAGGACTGCAATGTCCTTCTGAGCTTTCCTGGCATCTCCTGCTGCTGCTGTCAGGTCATACTGTCTCCCAGGCTTGGCATGGTGAGGGCAGGCAGAGGGCATGAAGAAGGTGTGCAGTGTTAGCAGAGGGGTCTGTGTGGCAGCAGCATGTTGGTGCCAGGTCTTTTTGTGAGTCTAGAATTAGATAAGCTCCAGAGAGATACAGGGAGAGGGGCTCTCAGAGGATGATGAGAGAGGGATGAGGAAGAGGAAGAGCAGAATGGAGGGGACCATGGGGGCTGATATGATGCTAAAACAAAGAGCACATGGATGAGTAAGGGTTTGTCATGGGCAGTTGCAGCAGGGCAGAAGATCCACCATGGAAACACATTCCTTTTGGCTTTGGGTTCTGGCATCTCTAATGTCTCGGTGCCAGAGGGATCCCAGTGCCCTGGGGTGGGTGGCAGAGGCCACTGGGGTGCAGTCTGAGCTGGAGCTGTGGCAGGGATGCAGATGTTCTGTGAGCGTATGCAATGCTAGGTCATGAGTGCTTCATCCTTCCTGGAGATAAAAGCCATGTTTAACCTGTTGTGTCAACACAGCCCCCAGTATACAAACTTCTGCATTTGCTGACATTTATTAAGAATCATAGAATCATAGAATC
>NW_008596522.1:363-1323 GCF_000691845.1 Merops nubicus | reverse complement strand
GGGTGAAGGACTCCCATCCCGCCAGCGGCCTCTCTTTCTGTGCTCTTTCACTTAGCTGGGCAGAAGCACCACCAGACGCAGTCCGTCTGATCCTTTACGCAAATATTTTTTCCTTTTTTTCAAAGCCTCTGGAAGGATGAAAAAGTTTGAAAAACCCTCCCTTCCTCCCTCTTCAGGGAGCCATTGCCATCCTCCTCTGCCTCTGCTCTGCGTGTGTGTGCCAGAGGGGACAGGGGGTCTCATACTGCGGTCTCACCCTTGCTCCCGGTGCTGAGTCTGTGGTAGAAGCGTCGCCAGGACTGAAGGGTTTTGCCAGACCAGATCCAGAAGCCAGTCGTGATCCCAACAATCATGGTCATGAGGTACTTGATCATGAAGACGGTGAAGTCTGGGCTCATAGGGGCAAAGTGGCTGGGACAGGGCACAGCGTAGGTTTTGCACGTCTGGAGGAGCCACGTCTTCTCCCAGGTGCCACGGAAGGCCTGCTCGTAGAAGTAGCAGGCCAGGACGATGGTGGCGGGCACCGTGTAGAGGACGCTGAAGACACCGATGCGCACCATCAGCTTCTCCAGCTTCTCTGTCTTGGTGCCATCGTGCTTCATGATGGTGCGGATGCGAAACAGGGACACGAAGCCGGCAAGCAAGAAGGAAGTGCCAATGAAGAGGTACACAAACAAAGGCGCCAGCACGAAGCCCCGCAGCGAGTCCACGCTGTAGATACCGACGTAACAGACCCCGCTGAGCACATCCCCATCCACCTGCCCCATGGCCAAGATGGTGATGGTTTTGACAGCGGGCACAGCCCAGGCAGCCAGGTGGAAATACTGAGAGTTGGCCTCGATGGCCTCGTGGCCCCACTTCATGCCGGCGGCCAGGAACCAGGTGAGGGAGAGGATGACCCACCAGATGGAGCTGGCCATGCCGAAGAAGTAGAGGATCATGAAGAGGATGGTGCAGCCT
>NW_008596522.1:0-352 GCF_000691845.1 Merops nubicus | reverse complement strand
GGGCGCGGTGGCCGCCCCCCGGGAGGCGCCCCAGACACCCCACCCGCTCCTCCAGCAAGAACCCTGCCGCATAGGCCACGGCCACCATGAAGTAGCAGCCCGAGAGGAAGATGATGGGCCGCTCCGGGTAGCTGAAACGGCGCATGTCCACCAGATAGGTGAGCACGGTGAAGAGGGTGGAGGCGCAGCAAAGCACAGACCACACGCCCACCCAGAGCCGGGCAAATCGCACCTCCGCCTCCTTGAAGTACATGAGCCCGTTGGGCCGGGCTGGCTCGCAGGGGGCCCCGCAGTCCCGCTCCCCCAGGAACCGGTAGCCCAAGTAAGGGGGCACTTTGAGCTGCCGGGGGCA
>NW_008596521.1:0-1262 GCF_000691845.1 Merops nubicus | reverse complement strand
GAGGTGGCACGGCAGACGGGGAGTGCACCCGAGGGCATCCCGCCCTGCACCAGGAACCGCACAGCTGCGGGGGGCACCACGGGGAGCACGGCGGACCCTGTTGGCACGGTCCCAGGAGGGATATGCCAGGGAGACGATGAGATGGCTGCATGCCCAGGGGTGCCCTGAGCCGCCACTGCCGTAGTGGCATAGCCCTTGCCCACGCATGTCCTATGGGGTTGTGCTGTGCCGTGTGCCCATAAGCAAA
The DNA here is from genome assembly GCF_000691845.1 of Merops nubicus. Lineage (NCBI taxonomy): Eukaryota > Metazoa > Chordata > Aves > Coraciiformes > Meropidae > Merops > Merops nubicus. The sequence goes on along the minus strand of NW_008596521.1, from coordinate 1,015 downwards.
GGGCTCAGCTCCCAGCTGGTGGCACCCAGGGGCAAGCATGGGGCCAGTGCCCAGGCTGGGACATGCCCTGCCAGAAGACTTGGCTCTCCCAGCAGGAAGGAACAAATGAGCAGAGTGAGGGCAGCTGGTGGCGGTCAGGGCCCCGGATGCATCTCTCTTGCTTGGGGACTGTCCTAAACCTCTCCCCGGACTGGCCCGCCCTCACTGGCTCTAGGGCACCAGACTCTGGGGAGATGTGGGGCACCTGTGCCCTATACAGGGCTCTGCCCACCCCCGCGGGGTTATAAATAAACCATTAGCTTTATTTTGGGAGCGTGGCGGAAACGCATGCGGCTGGTTGCTCCAAAAGAGAAAAGAGGAAAGTTGGCTGCTGGGCCCTGCCTGGGTGTGTCAGGGCGCGGCTGCTCCAGCCGGTGGCAATGCTGCGGAGATAGGTTGTGATGGAAGCATTTCCCCTTTTGGGGGGAAACAAGGTGAACCCAGCTATGGCGAGTGTTGCCCCATCTCCGTGCAGTCAGGGAGGACTGCATGGACCTCAAGCCTTGGTGCTGAAGCCATGCAGCACGGGGCACAGCATGGTCCCAGCTCCCACGTGTCACCACAGCATCTGGGTACCGGGTGAGATGGCCTGTGATGTGTTGGGTGCTACTGTCAAAGCCTCGGGCTGGGACCTTGGAGGTACACACGTCACCAGCAAAACCTCTGACCGTGGTGCTACCTGCAGAGCCACCGCACCCTCCGTGGGTCTGGAGGAGTGGCGCAAGACTGAACATGGCAGTCTTTCCGCGGTGGCAGCACACTGGTGCAGAGACAATGGATCAGGGACCTTGGTGTTGCCCCTCTGGGGCAGACACTGGGAAGGAACGGTTGCTCTACGGCCAGCTGAAGACAGGGCAGGGCCAGAGGGACAGTGGGGGTAAGCCAGGAGCCCTCAGAGGAGCTGCAGGGAGGAGGCAGGGCACATGGCTGACCGCAGGTTGGGTCCCGCTGCTCTGCGGACGTGCCAAGCGGCAGC
>NW_008596520.1:0-3289 GCF_000691845.1 Merops nubicus | reverse complement strand
GTGAGCTACCGGCTACCTCTTTGTAATCGCCGAGTGCCCGCCTGCCAGCGGCCCGGGCGGGAAGGGACAGCCCTGACCAGTGGAGACACGAGAGAGATGTCTCCCGGTTCCTGGGGAAGGGACAGATCCCCTCCAGCCCTACCGAGACAGCCCCTATCTCCTGCAGAGGCACCAAGTGCCTCGGGGTGGCTCGGGAAGCACAGGTCGAGTCACCCCTGCACCTCACACCCCAGCCCTCGGACTTCCAGCGCTCCTCACACTGTTTTACCCTGTAACTCCACGCCAGGTGCCAGCTGCGTGGGGCAATGGGATCCCAGTGAAAGCTATGAAATATATCCCGGCCCACTGGTTCATACGTCGTAATAAACTTATTCAGCATTTCTCCAAGGCGCAAATATTTATTTTATGTAATTTCCGTTCGTTACTATTTAAGATACTATTAAATACTAATTAGATGGAGCTTTGCTCTGTGTGTTGCTTGTTGCATTGCCGTGTTAGGGATTTCTCTGATTTTCCTGAACAAAGCCACTGTTCATACACAGGGATTTGTGTAAAGAACCGCTTGCTTCAGAAAAAAAACCCCACAAATCTCACTACCGTTTATGCTCTTTTTGTTTTGTTTTGTTTTGTTTTGTTTTGTTTTGTTTTTTTTCCTGCGCGTGGCGTTTCTACGTGCGCTCTGCTTGATATTTGCATTGTTGTGTGGTGCTATTAAATGCATCGATGCTTATTGGAGAAACTGCTTGAGCTTTAAACTGAACATCAAAGAGGTTTACTTGGGTAACGACACCTTTGTTTGACAGCCATTTCGATCAAATAAATCAATATTGTAATAATTCTCGCTGAAACGAAATGAACGAAGCCAGCACCACCATTAACTTCTTCTAGCGCTGAATTTCCTCGTTTGTGCGACGTCGAACCTGTTCCTTTACACTTGATGGTGGCGAGCAGCAGCTGCCCAGCGCTGGCATCATAGAGGACGATTCTCCAGGCACCTTATGCTTCCCTCTGTTTGTTAGATTATAAACGAGCGGGCGATTTCCAGACTAGTATCCTGTATGTATCGCTGTTGTGAGGAGTAGAAACCGTTGCCCCAAGACTAGTACCTGCCTAAAAACCAAGAAAAGAGAAGGGTTTCGGGATTTTTCTCCCTGTTCCAACACTCGTGCTAGTCTGCTTGCAAAGCCGACCGCGATCACAGACCTGGCGATAATAACCGGGAGGGCTCGTTAGGAATTAAGTCCCTTTTCAATCGTTTTTAGTCCGGCGCCTTTGGGACACCACCTTAGGACGTGCCTCTGGAAGGCTGGTGTGCCAGTGACTTCCGTTTTCTGGCCCAGGAGGTGACATTTCTCTGCCGGTCGTGCTCCGAGTCCCGCATCCCAGGCCAGCTGCCCGGGACGGGTCAGGCAGCGCAGCACGGCCGATATCCCGGGAAAATTCGGAATTAAACAACACCCGAGTCCTGTCCAAAGAGGACTGACACAGGAGGAAAGCGTGGGTATTTCGCCCAGAACGCTCAGCCGAGGGGGAAAGCGAGTCGACTTCCAAGCAAAACAAAACCCAAGGCGCCAGCAACGCGCTGCCCTAACGAAGCGGGTCTGTTCCCATTGACTCCCAGATAATTTCCAGCTCACCCCTAGGAGTTTAATGCGTAGGAGACAGTATTACCTTTTTTACGAGTTAGTGTTGTTAGAACGTTAACCTGTCCCTTCTACTATATTTAGCAGAAACATTTTCGTGAGCCAAGGGAACAAGAGCTCTCACTGGAAAAGTTCCGCGAGTGTAGAGGGACTGCTTACAAACACGTTTTCCAGCAGTTTTGGGGCTGTCAGTTCCATCAGAAAAGAAAATATGATTTTTTTTTTCCCCTATATAATGAACATGAGGTAATAAACTAAGCAAACGGCCGCTGGCTCTGTTTGGGAGATTTGTGCAAACTGCTTCTACAGCTCACTGAGCTGGGATCAAAGGAAGAAAGGTGTGTTTTGAATCTAAGCCTAGAAAGTAAGAGCTCCCTGTTTTTGTACGGAAAATGTTGGCAGTTTGTGACCCTTTCAGTTCCCCTGGCCTTATAGATTGTCTCACCTCTTTTCTCGCTTTATGTTTGGACTGCGGAGGTATTTTGGAATTGTAACTTTAAAAGACACCGCACAGCACCGTGCGACTCCAGTCGCGCTCTCTGCTGCTTGTACCTCACTTCCCTGAAGCCTTCAGTAAAGAGCTTCTTCTGACACTCCCGAAACCTTCGCGGTCGCACGACTCCTGGGGTCATTCGTTAACTTTCCCAACCTTACAATGCAGCCCAGAGTTCATCCTTCTGATTTATTGACCTTTTAAACCCGTCGGCGCGGAGCGGGGATCCTCCGGGCAGAGATGTGTTTCTATTTCAGGTCCATTAGAGAACGCGGTGTTGGAAGTGGTGCTCCCAGCGTTATCAGAGCCGGCCACAAATGCCACATGAAAAGCAGCAAACATCCGGAGGGTTTCCTGCAAATCGAGCGGTTTCTCAAGACAAGAGCCTTTTTTAAAAGTGTATTTAAAGGCAACTCGTTTCGCCCTTTTAAAGCGCTTCAAAACCGCTAAATGAAAGCAGTCCAGCCCGGCGGCGCTGCAGAAGAAATCTTCCCGAGTGAAGACTTTTTGGGATTTTGTGTTCGGAAAAGTGGCTGTATCGCAAAGGCCCCGGTGAGGAATGAGCCACTATTGAGAGGAGAAAAATAAATGATTAAATAAATAAATCAAAAACACCCCTTTTAGAAACCCTAATTATCCAAACAACGTTAACTACTTTACAGCAAATAGTCCCTAACATTTGAACAGTTACTGCTCCCTAGTAACTAGCGATAGGACGAGAGGAAACGGGCTGAAATTGCGCCAGGAGAGGTTTAGATTGGATATTAGGACGAACTTCTTTCCTGAAAGAACGGTGAGGCACTGGACCAGGCTGCCCAGGGAGGTGGTGGAGTCCCCATCCCTGGAGGGGCTCAAAAAACGTCTGGACGTGGTACTTCAAGACATGGTTTAGTGGTCATGGTGGTGTTGGGTTGATGGCTGGACCTGATGATTTGAGAGGTCTTTTTCAGCCTCAGTGATTCTCTGACCTCTCAGTTGCTTTCTAGCAAAGGCGCACAAAGCCCCGAAGCTCGCTGCTGACAGGCGCCTGCAGCAGCGGACCGTGGCCCCGGGCTGGGCGGCTGCGGGGAGAGCCGGGGGGCTGGGGGTCAGCCTCGGGGTACGGCTGGGAGCACAGCACGCTTCCCAGGGCTCCGCGCGGTGTGTTTAAGCA
>NW_008596519.1:0-2662 GCF_000691845.1 Merops nubicus | reverse complement strand
AAGGTTGGGAGGAAGGTTGGACTTGATAACCCTAGAGGTCCTTTCCAACAATAATGATTCTATGATTCTGTGATAGTAATATTCAGCATAAGCTTCATGAGTGTCATATTCTATCGCTGCCCTATATAATGTAGGTCTTTCCTTTCAATTGCTTGAAAAACAATATTCTCCTCTCAGGCCCTTCACAGGAAGTAATAAAAAGAGACTTACGCGAGGATGGCGGAAAGAGAAAGCATCTCTGCTGTGAGGTAAGACAGGTAGGAAATGATAAACACAAATCCAGGTTCAATGATTCTCACATGCTTGGTGAACCGACTGACCAATGAGAGCAGGAATGCAAAGAAAATGCCAACCAGTGTTCCACCCAGGCTCACCACGAAGAATGACACTGAAAAACAAAAGCAGTAGAAATATAATGGTTTGAACTAGTTTTATGGCCAGCATATCAAAGATCATATTGGAGGACACATCAAAGGTAATTTTTAAGATACAGCAACATGAATTGCTTTTAAGCACTCGGTATGTGAATGTAGCATTCTGTAGAGAAAACAAGGTTACTTTCTGCTAAGCCTCACCAGTTTAGGCTTATTCAAAACCCACTACATTTCTTTGAACAATTTTTCCAGAACAACAAAAAAACCCTTCTCTTTTACAGAACAAAATTCTGTAAACAAATGCTTTTCCAAATGCATATTATAGAACATGCCAACGTCACTGTTAAAACATTGATTCATAAGATAATGTAGCATGTCATGCTTGGAATGTGAAACAGTAGCTAGTTTTTTAGGTAAATAACATTTCTTGATAGTCACTGACAAATGTTACTTGATGGCAATCAGTGATAAGGAGTGAGAATGCCCATATGTAGTTTCAGCTTTCCTGGAATGCAGGGAAAGCATAAGCTGAAAGTAAGGACATGTCATAAAATACAAAGAAAATATGTATAGCTGTCAAGTTTGGTGATCTTAACAACTGAAGTCCACATCTGTTCGATGTCCTCAGGAGAAAACAAGTCTCATTTAAGTTTCCCGAATATCCAGGAATATTCACTTATTTATTTTCTTATGAGTGGCAAGGGAAAGGGCTGAAAAGTAACAGTTACTGATAGAATAATAATAATATTCTGTTTAAAAACCTGCACATGTACATCGAAGATGTGCTACAGAATTCAATTCTACGCACCTATGCCTTTGACACATTCAATCCCCGTCACATTCTCTGGACCTATTGTAACAAAAGATTCAAACACATTGTACAGCACCTGAAAAAAAAAGTAGACTAACTTAATATTTGCTCCTGAATTAAGCCTATTAAAATAATCTCATTATGGGCCTTAACATTATGAATTCTGAAATTGTATGGCTGAGGGAAATTCTGTGTGGAGGAGAAAATTTTGCAGATTTTCTGATTTTTCAAAATTGAAAAAATGCAGTGGAGGAAGAAACATTTTTTTTTCTTAATAAACCTTTCCTTTTCTTATTTCAATATGATTTCTCTCTGTAAGAAGCATTTCTACATCTAGATGTGTACATCTAAAACACTTCTCCCACTAAAATCCAGGCATATTTATTTAATCTCCCATATAATAGAAGATACATTATAATAGAATAAGATGCTAATAATAAGATACTGGATTGAAATTGGTTGAGCATAAAGGAAATTGAACATGCCAAACAATATGCTATAATGATTGTAGTAAAGCTTTTAAAATAATTGGCTAACAGTGATAGTGCTGACCATAAAGAATTAATTTTATCCATACCCCTGCCTAAAGAGGTTTGTATGAGCATCATTCTTGACACATGCCTGTCTATTCTTAAATCCTCCGGTGATGAAGGAGAACTTTCCTATGGCTTTCTCAGCTTTCCTTGTTGCAGCTAAGCTTCTAATTCCATTCATATTTATCCAGTCATGGCACATAGGTTACATTGTTCTGGAACAGTAGTCTTTTACATATTTACATTTAAAGGATGCTACATCATCCACTTTCTTCTGTTGCCTGGTCTTTCCTTTTTCAAGGTAAGATCACCAGTTGTTTCAAACTTCCTCACAGGCTGTGATTTCTGACTCTCAGTCATGCTTACTCTTCTGGATTTTCTTCAACTAACTGTTTGAGTTTTATTTGTAGAGAGAGTGTATTGATATCACAGTAACAACAACTCCTTTCTTTTGGAAATCCAGTGATGTTTACCGTCTAGAGTTTATTTTAATATTTGTTTCTTGTAATACCCAAAAATACTAAAGAGACTGGTATATAAAGGCAGTTAGGTTTCTCTGGAGGCCCTAAATGGCATTTTCAAAATAATGTGTATAACTAGGCTGCTGCCAGTGACCTTGTAGTGCCTTGCTGCTTTGCTTGCAAAACAATTAAGCCAATGAGGCTGGTGGACATGTCTTACCCTCCTTTGGAGACATGGAAGAGCAGGAATAGGAGATGATCCAAGAAGCAAATCTGTTGCCTAGCACCTTGATGCCATGTGACCTACTTGTCCCTGCCTACTAACACTGTACTATAAAACTATCAACTGTTTTATTCTGAGAAAAAATTTGTGGCAGAAGCTGTTCCAATCAAAACAAAAACATCAGTAGCAAATTTGGTTTGTTTTAAGCCTATTAAAGTCTATTAAGTTTTCCTTTTCTTTCTAGATGAGGAAAAAAAACC
>NW_008596518.1:0-25860 GCF_000691845.1 Merops nubicus | reverse complement strand
CCTCCTCCTCGTCCCACCGCCACCTCAAGGGCCCTCCCCGACCAGGTGACACAGTCCGCTGGCGTCACTGCGTCGCCCGTTAATTATAAAACCATCATGTCCCCACAATTTTTATTTAACTTTTCTATTTTTTTTTAATAGCAGCGCCCGCTCCCGACCCCCTCAGCTCACAGCCAAGTTGCCGAGCAACCAAGCGCCGCCCACTGACCTACTTCTAAAATTAAGCTAAATCCTTTCCACGCCGTTCTGCTGCCACCCTCAACAGCGGCTGTCTCCCCTTCTCCTTTCCCTCCTCACACAAAAACAAAACCAACAACAACAACAAAAAAAAAAGAAAAGGCAGCGAGGGGATTTATTTCACGTTTGTGTGTGTGGTTTTTGTTTTTGTTTTTTTCCCCTCTCTATCCCCCCCAGCCCGTCCGCGCAGTAACGGAAAACAAGATGGCGCGGGAGCGGGGCTTTTCTCCCCGCGTTCAAACCGGCGGGAGGCCGGCCCCCTCCCTTCCCAGCATGCCCCGCGCTTTTTCTAACGAATTTCGGTTCGAGTTCGCAGTTTGGGCGCCATTTTCGAGTGTGGAAGTCGCCGAGCCGTAACGGGAGCTGGAGCCGCCCGCTCTGCCCGCAGCCAGCAGACTCCCTGAGGGCCGGGCACCGCCGGTCCTTGAAGGTACCAGCTCCGCGGGCAGCGCCAGGTAGCTCCGGGTAGGGTTTCGGGTAGAGAAGCCGGCGGTTCACCTGAAGGCAGGTGGAGTTCGGGGAGTTTTCCTCGCTGAGAGCGGGGCGGCGACGGCGTCCTCGGGGCGCTTCTCGGGTGGGGAGTGCTGAGTAGGAGGGCGGGAGGAAGCGGGCTCTGCTCCTCGCCTTATTTTTCCTCTTTCCTTCTCTCCCTGAGGGAAGGAAAGGTGATGGCAGCTCCTCTCTCCGGGCTCGGGAGATGGAGCGGGGGCTGCCCCGGCGAGGGCTGTTCCTGAGGGGTCCGGCCTGCCCTGTGGCTGCTCTATCCTAGGGCTTGGAGTGTCCGTCCTGGCTGGTGTTGGTCTGAGGAGCGGGGATGAGAAAGAATCTTCTGCAGCCCAAGGGAAAAAGGCAGATTTTCCCGCTGTGTCCTTACGGACCTCTGGGGACCATGAATCAGACCCACCTCGGACAGGGAAGTCTAGAGATGCGTTTCGGTAGCATAAAGGCCCTTTCTTAATCTGTTTACAAAGCAGGGATCCCTTTATCACTAGTTCTGCCTGCTCCTTTTATGCTTAAAGTATGAGAAATCTTAAGAAAGTCCATAATGACTTGGAAAGACCGTGACAAGGGTGCAGTTGGACTCCTTAGATTAATGGATGGATTAAAAAAAACCCAAATTTTTTCACCGGCGTAGGCTGTTGCTATCAATTTCATTGGCTGTTAATAACGAAGCTTTTCTGTCCATCTCTCACTCTTTTTTTGCCATCCCCGTAACAAAAACGGCACTTGGCAGGAGACGGTCAAGAGATGCTTTTAACAAACACCTTTGAGCTGACTTGGCAGAGGGGCTGGGCACGAATTTGTTAGATTTGTTAGAGAGTATGTGGCAGCTGATTTATCGCCATTTAAAAGCTGAGGTCAAGTAGTTATGCTTGTTCATTCCGTTGAAATAGCGGGGGGAGGAAGGGTTGGTAAGGTAAATAGGTCTATATTGCACAATTCTGTTGGAATGGAGCAGTTCTGGAAAAAAAAAAAGTAAGTCTGGTACTTTGAGAGGCTGTAATTGTCTGCGACAGCCATTGCGGAACACTTCTTAACAGGGGCATAGACTCAAATTGCCTTAAAATGAGTTCTTTCTCTCCTTTCCCCCCCCTCCCCCATTGTCCCAAATGAAGGACTCTCATGAGAGTGTGGGTTGGGGGTAGGTCTGAAAACGTAAAATGACTGGCACCAATTGTGAGATGACTTTCTAACCACGTCAGTTTTTTATCTTGTGAGAAGTAAACTTTCTCATGTCTGTTTTTCTGCGAACGAACCTCGCCACTTGCTGCGATTTAAACTCTTTGGGGAGAGTTTCGTTCCTTCAGTCGTCTTTCTTCTCATCGGTTGCTTTCTATTTATACTTTTTGGGAGCTGAGCTTAAGTGCCAGCTGATGGACTTTCGTAATGTTCCGTTCTCGATCAGTTATCATCACAGCTCGATTTAAGGTATTTTGTTTTGCTTTCTCTGTTAAATGTTGAATGCTGGCAACAGTGATGGTGTGATATTTTTCGAAATGAGCATGTCGATTTATGCCGTTTAAGAGCCAAGCCTTTGCTATAATTAGGCAGGTCTTTTTGTTTCTCAGTATATAGAATATATAGTCTGTGTGGACTGTTGAAAATGAAATAAGTGTCAGGTCTGAAACATGTCCGTAAAGAGTGCTTCCAGAAGAGTATAGGCTTATGGCTACTTGGTTTGTTATTGCGAATGTGGCTTTAACTCTTTTGCCCCCAGCATCACGGTGGCTTTCTCAGTGTAGTAACTGCACTGAAGGTAGATTCATGCTGCTCTTACAGATGAGGGCCAGCCCCTTGTTTTGGGGGGTACTGCATTTTAAAATATAGTTACGAGGCTGATGTTGAGGTTTTGTTTCACATTTGGATTTTGGTCTTTAAAATACCTCTAGGCTTTAGTTTCTATATTAGTCAAACATCTGGGCAAACATGTAGGTATATTCCTTAGGGGATTGTAGTTCAATGCTTAGATCATGGGGTTTTCTTGTTTATGTTAGCAAAGGAGCTAGATCCCTTTGGTAGTTTGATTGCTGAGAATGGAAGTGGAACAGCCAGCAAAGATGCCAAGCAAGAGCACCAAAACCTCCACAGCAGCTCCTCGGCAAGGCAGAGAGCCCTTAGAGGAGTCCACCACTGACATAGAAGTGGAAAACGAAGGTGACAGACAGCGTCGTGAAGCACCTCCACAAGGTAGGTCAGATATAGGGGTTCTGGTGGTGTGTGAACTTGATGATAGTGCCCGTTTAGCAACAACGTTCTGCTGAATTTACCAGCTGTTCCAGATAGGATTTGCTCTTTTCTCTTCTAGAGAGGAACATGAAAAACCTTGACTCCTGGCATATTTAAACTGCTTTTAAAACGGTAAAAGAGGGCTTGCAAAGAGTTAAAGTGTTTGGACCAGTGATTTAGTACAAGTGCAAAAGCAATTTGTAGACTTTCTCCTAATAAAGTCTATTTCGTATTCCTCATATGTAACATTGTACTTAAGACTGTGGTACAACAGCAGGATTTTTCAAATTTATATGCAGCCAATGGTATGGGATTTCTTGGAATGGAATAAATGTCAAGTTTATTTACTGAACTCTTAAAATGATTTGACTTTCTTTTTCACGGAGCAGTGTATTTTCTTGACTTGGGTTTTTGCTGAAAATGTCTGGGGGGAAAAGAGCAATGTGTCTCTGTTTAGGTGGCCAGATATGCAATTATTAAAGCAAGGTATTTAACAAATAGATTAACGTGTTGAAATTGGTGGCAAAAAAAACACTGTCCATTTGGAGGAAAAGTTGCTGGTGACTGTTGAAAAGCTGCTTTGCTTACAACTAGCTGATATCCAGGGGGCCAGTTTGTTTTCGTAACAAACTTCCTGTCTTTGCAGAGTAGCCGTGCTGTCATTACAGCTTTCAGAGCATTGTGCAGTGATCCCCAAATCTTGGGGAGTGACTTGTGAGCACTCTTGAAATGTGGCTTTGCACTTATTAATTAGAAAGACACTGCCTGTTTCAGATTTGTAGGCTTATTGTGACAGTTGTAGCTATTGTAATTGCAGAGTGACTATTAAAGTGTGTTAGAATAAGAATTACATAATGAAAGAACAAACTAGTGCATCGATGGGACATCATAAATATCTCTTTTTAAAGCTTCAGGTCATGGAAAGAAGACCTGAAGCTTTTTTAAGTAATATATTTTGTATTTAATTCCACTTAGTTCATTTGAATCATTACAGGGGGAAGTATTGGTTTGGTTCATATAGAAATGTTTGCTTTTCCAGTTGAACACTTTAAAAGGTGTCTAGTCATTGAGAGCTTATATATTTTTTTTTCTTTCTGTTTATTTTGGATGATTTTTAGCAGTCTCAGATGAGGTGCTTGATAATCGAAGTTTAGAAGAGATTTTGGGTAGCATCCCTCCTCCCCCACCTCCAGCAATGACCAACGAAGCTGGTGCTCCTCGTCTCATGATAACTCATATTGTAAACCAGAACTTCAAATCCTATGCAGGGGAGCAAACTTTGGGACCTTTTCATAAGGTATTTTTCTTTCACCTTAAGCATTTTTAAAGTGAAGGTAAGACTTTGCAGGGTGTTAGTATTCCTTCCTATGTTTTCATGTAAGCTTACTTCAAAATAACTGAAAAATATTTAAGTTTTAGAATTACTTATATAGCGATACTTTGAATTTTCATTATTAAGTAGTGGAGAAAACAGTTAAGTGCACTTTTAGATACTGTAGAATTTTAACTTTTTAGTAAACCGTAAACCAGCACACTTTTCTCTTTATTTCGTTTACTGGAGAACTTTCAGGGGTGTGTTTGAAGAATGAGAATATTATTTAGTGCCCACAAGAGACTTACGTGGCTAATCCTGAAACTTTTCCTGTGAACATACTTGCTAATGCAGTATTGCTTTAAGTTAACAAGTTAAAATTTAGGAAGCTGAGCTGAGGTGTGGTTTTTTGTTTTTTTTTTTTATTAAATAAGTTGTACTGCTTCACCTTTGGCAGTAAAAACACAGCTATCAAAGAGTTTGCAGTTTCATGCAGGAAGAGTAATTGTATTTTAAACACCTCACAAATGAAATGAGTGATGTGCACTGCCCAGGATCTATTTCCGTCTGAATATAACTTTTCTCCTTCTATTATGCAGCGGTTTTCATGTATTATTGGGCCAAATGGCAGCGGAAAGTCCAATGTCATTGATTCGATGCTTTTTGTATTTGGGTATCGAGCACAGAAAATCAGATCTAAAAAACTCTCTGTGCTGATCCATAATTCTGATGAACATGCAGACATCCAGAGTTGTTCTGTGGAAGTCCACTTCCAAAAGATCATTGACAAGGTATGTATGCTTCTACTCACAACAGGGGAGCCTTTTTTTTTTTTCCTTTAAGGATTTTAAAGCTTTTAATATTTCATCATTTTAGTTTAAGCTGAGAAAAACTTAATAGTGTGATTGGTTTACCTTCAGGATGTAAAACATCAATTCAAGGTTAATTAGCTCTAAAAATTCTCTTTTGAGTAATGCAGTTCCAGAAAATTTTTCTTAAATCTCTACTAATATTTTTAAGAAGGCTAATATCTGATACATGTCCATTTTAAAACTAGAGATATGTAACAGTAATTTTAAGAAGAGGTGGGGTTAGAGTTGTCATCTCACTTACCTCAAGAAAATAAAACTGATTTCTGAAATTAATAGGACCCCTAAAAAAATTCATAAGTCTGCTTGGACATGTTATATATCCTAAAATTTTTAATATGACAATATATATTAAGAAATCTATTTAAGCAAAACTTTGTAAACTAGTTAGAAACTACTTTCGTTTATCTAAATTTAGGAAAATATACGATGAATCTGAAACTTTCTTATTTACACTTCATACATGGTAAACATGCCTGCAATTTTAAATCAGATTTTTCATTAAAAATTCTGGACCTCATCCTACCACTATTTTTTTTTTTTTTTTTTTTTTTTTTTAACCTGATCTTTTGTGTGTACAAAATAGTGTTGGCAAATTTAAAAAAAAATAATTTTTTTTTTTGCCAAATCCTGTAGCAATAAACTTCTGGGCATTTTTGTTGATTTATTGCAATTACAGTGGAAGGAATTTTTCTCTTTATTTAAATTTAATTTTTTGTGCACACATTCTAGCTGAATATTAACTGCAGTTTGGGGTCAGTCAACATAGTGGGGAATGTATATTGAAATTTCAAATTGTGTTATTAAAAGGGCAATTTATACAGTCTTGGAACTTTTAAAAGACAGATTTTTTTTTATTATTATTTGACTTGCTATACAGACACTTTTTGCTTGTATTTATAATACCAGATTCAATAATTATTAATTTTATTTTTACTTGACTTGGTAGTAACATCCAGGAGCTAATTTAAAAAATCCTGCATGTACCAGATACCAGTTTGATTGTGCTTTTGTGGGTTAATCTGGGAAAGTGGGAGGTCAGTTTAAGTCTTTACAAGGAGCATGCATTAGTTTAAACTTTTAAAAGTATAGTATCAGCTTTATTTTAGTTGCTGCTTTGTAGGTACCTCTAAGCTCTCTTTTGAAGCTGATGATGTCGTATTTGTGAGTCTTTAATGTTTTGCTGTTTTATCTTCTACAGTTTCTCTTTAGAACTAGTCAGCTAAAAGTAACTCCTTTCCCTAGAACTATGAAAGAGTTTAAAATGCAAACAGCAGTTAAGTCATTCAGGACTTCCTAAACTTAAATATAAAGGGGTGCAATAGCACAGCCACTTTAAATTTGAAGTAGGCCTTTTCCTTTGTGATTTGAACCAGTGGTAAAGAGAATAAACTGAGTAGTTCCAAAGCAATAGTCTGTATTAGAGGTGGGAAAGGCATAACATGAAGGCCATTCAGTTTAAATTATTTAGGCTCTTTTTTGTCCAGTTCTCAAGGTGGCTTTTTTTTTTTTTGCAATACACTGCTTTAAGAAAATTCATCCTTCTGCTAGAGCCCAGAGTGCAGCTGACTTAAAACTTGAACAAGATAAAACTCTGTGCTTAATTGTGAAATAAGATGTAAGCCTGTAATATAGTAATTGTTCTTCTGGCTTTGTTTTTCCTCAAAACAGGAAGGAGATGATTACGAAGTCATTCCTAACAGCAATTTTTGTGTATCTAGAACTGCCTATAGAGATAATTCCTCTGTCTATCACATCAATGGAAAGAAAAAGACATTCAGAGATGTTGGTATTCTTCTTCGAAGCCATGGAATTGACCTGGACCATAATAGGTTCTTAATTTTACAGGTTGGTGTATGGAGAAAAAAAAAAAATTAAAAAAAAAAAAAAAAAATTTAAGTAAAGCTATATTTACAAGTTATAGTTACAAAAGATACTGTCATTGTTTTACGTCCTGTGTTTGAGGCCTTAAAGTACTTTAGCAGCACATCATGATTTGCACACTCTAACAAAGATGCGAATCATTATTTGCTGCTTCAGAAATTTAAGGAAGAGAAGCAGTTGAAGATACTAATATACATTTTTCTAGTAACAAATTTGTTCCTGACATGTGGATGAATAGAAGAGTTCTCATACTTGTTCCGCCCTAGCAGCACGTAAATATTGGTGTAGTAAAATAAACCTTAAACCCCAATATTATTGTGCTGCTTAAGCGTAGCAGAGATTCAGCAACTTGTTTATACTTTAGATAAAAGTGCATCAATATTAACTTAGATCTTAATGATTCCACTATTAACTTATTTATGCTTTTGTATATAGCCATGGTTTTACTGGACAAGTGTGTATGGAAAAATTACTCTGCATAAAAAACGAGTGCAAGAAAAAAAACACATGGAGTGTACTTTGTTTATCCCTGTAACAACTGTAGAGGACTCAAAGAATAGCAGGTTTATAGCCAATTCAAGCTCTGCTTTTAAATGCTATGGCTTACAACCCATACTGTAAAAATAATCATAGAATTTATCAATATAATATCACTTATATTCACATTTAACCTTAAAATTATAAGGATTGCTGGCATCTGTTTGCTATTTAAAAGACAGGCTGAAGACAACCACACTATTTTTTTTTTTTAATTTTTAAACAGTAATGGAGAACTTTGTGCCAAGCAGTCACTGAAAATGTAAATTGAATTAGGTACTTGATGGAAGTATTTAAATATTAATTCAGTTGAGCAACTATATCTGCAATTACCTGTAATTATTTTTCTACCATTACTAACAGGTCACAAATCTACTCTGAAGGATCATGGCCTAGAAAATTAGTGAACAGTGGGAGTCTACTGAGGTCTGAAATTTTTCAATAGAATTTATTTTAGGCCTGTTTCTGTCAAAGGAGCTTCCAGTTCCCCTCTAAAGGGAAAAAAAAATTTGAAGAAAAAAATTCTAGCTAGGTTGTTGTGCTTGCTTCACTTCCTCAAGCCTTTTCGAGCAGTCCTTTTTTACAGTTACACCCACAAAAAGAGGATATATCTGTTTTGTAGTCTCTATGCCAAGTAATTATTCCCTCCAACACTTCCTGCATTTTCTGTTTCAAGATGGAGTGACAGGTACCTCCAACAAAACGACTGTAGTAAAAATTCTTTTTTTATATACAGTTGTTCTGAAGTATCATTTTAGCAAAATTTCTAAAAGGGAGAGAATGCAGACGCAAAGATTAAGCAAGGCAGAAATTATGGGGCAGAGAGACATAAAGCTTAGGGTTAGAAGAAAGCCCTTTTACCTCTGGGAGGGGAAGAGAACATTTGGGAGGGAGTGTTGGTAAGATTTTTTTTTTTCCCCCCCCCCAGATGTGATTTGTTTTTCCCATTGTTTCCCAGGAAGTTATTAATGAGGAGAACATACCTTTTCCTAAAAGCTTGAGTTCCCTGCTTTCTACTTGTTCAATGGGAAAGAAGGTGGAGGTATAACCAATATTAAAGCATAAATCCATGGTTTCCACCATAAATTTTTTCTTTTGTTCCACTAGACCCTTTGTGGGTAATGTATTATAATGAACAGCAGAGGAAACTGCAGAGTTTTTTTTTGTTTCTTTAATCTTTCTGACTGAGGTAAGGTCCTTTCTCTTTGCACATAAAGTTTTGTGCCTTTCTAAAGCGAAATCTACTGATTCGGTGACTCAAAGTTGAGTACTTTCCAGTTGAGAAATGTAGCAAGATTTATCACCCAGCGACAGCAAAGCTTCAAACCCAGATACTACCAATTGCACTTGGAAGTAAATGAGACCCTGTCAGAAGGCTATGGCTCTGAACTGCCATCACAAGCATTGCCCTCTCTTCCCTAATATTTCTCTAATTAAGTTAAAGTTGAACAGATAGGTAACAAGTTTATTTAGATTTTTTTTGTTACAGCTAAACTAAAATAGGTTATCCTGAGTTTAACCTGATGGGAATTAATTTCTCATTTAAAATAAGCTATAAATCTCTGATTTTTTGACTATGTCAATAGGGTGTGATTAAAATATTTCACTTGTACTAAAAGACTTTGGAGGAAAAAATGTTAGTTAAGGATTATCAAATGCTAATTTTGCTTTGTGACAATATTTACTAGTAAGTGCTAAAGAAGAAGTTGTAAGAGAACATGTCCTACATGCAGCAACAGCTTTTAGGTACTTGATTATATCTTGCTAGCATATTTAGCATTACTCAATGCTTGCTTTTTAGGAAACTTTTGGTGTTTTTTTGTATTTCCCTACTTCACCCGCTAGTTTGCATTATCTTCCAGACATAGCAGATTCTAGTGCCTTAGACATAGCAGATTCTAGTGCCTTTCAGGATAAAATTCAAAAGCTTAGGCCAGACTGAATTTTGTAAAAGTTGGGTAGGGCATGATATAGACACTTCTGCTGATGCCATGCTAGAAATACTACTATCAAACTACTGATAACTTCTGTTTGTAACAACACAAGATACCTCTGGGAAACCAGAATATGTAAGACTGAGTAGTTCTAGAAGTGTTACAAATTCTGTGCCTGAACTAGCTAATTGAAAAAATTCTTGTTTAAAGACTTCTGGTTACTGTGGGATATTGCCAACATTTAACAGGAGGAGTTTGTCACTTCTGTGATCCTTAAGTTTTAACACTACAAATTTTGTGTGTTTAATAAATTGCTATATGCTTTTAGTACTTCAGGAATAGACAACTGCTCAGTGCATTTTTAATGAGCTTGCCACAGCCTGAAACTGCAACAGGAAAAAACGCATCTTGTCACTTAAAAAAAGCATGCTAAGCACTGTGGTAAAATTTAGGATCTTGCTGCAATTTTTCTTTTCCACATCTAATGTGCCAGCTTCAGTAAGTTGTAACTCTGTAAAGCACAACAAATAAAATGACTTTATGTTCTCCAAGGACATACGTGAAGCGCCAGCGCCTGTGCACAGAAAACCCACGTGGGTTCTGTGCTCCACCCGGGCTGGGCACAGGGAGGTAAGGATGTTGGTTCCTTGCAGTGATTCCCCCCAAACAGGTTAACCTCGAGGCCAGAAAAAAAACTTGGACTTAGTCCTGGCTGGTTTGCCTGTAAGGAATTATTAAATAAATGGGGAGCACTTGAAGGAACGCCGCTCTGGGATGTGGTGGGGTGGGCACATCTGGGGAGCAAAGCGAGCCACCTATTGTGGCTGCTGTTGGCTTTTGCAGGCCTTCAAGGTAAGAGACCTGTAGTTTGAAAGGGGAAGTGGAGTTCTGGAGCAGAGTCCCATTCAGTGACTTTGCAAATGAATATTGTAGAAACAGTAATAAATGGCATAGGCTTTGAATTAATTTTGTACTAAAGCACAGTTATCATGGGAGCAGAATTCTATCAGATGATTTCAACTTACTGCAGAAGCTACTTTCAATCAAACTGAAACTGTTTTAAGTACAATTTGTGCTAATTACTGTAGTATTTAAATGTATTTGATAGTCATAATTAAAATATTCTCATGTAATCTTGAGCAAGTATAAACAACTTCAGTGATTTGATATGTAACTGATTGAAATGGCTTTTTGTAATGCACTATGGTAAAATTAGGTTGCCAGAAAGGAAGTTCGGTTCAGTTTTTCACCTGCTGCTTTGTGGAAATAATGTAAGAGTTGCTCTTTCAGTGTGTTGGAGAGGAAATGAGGGAGAGCAGATTTTCTTCTTGCTTTGAGATAAGCCAGAAGTTCCCAATTGTTGAGGTCTGGGTTCCTGATGAGGCATATCAACATCCACTGAGTGGAGCACAAGCTGAAAGTCTCTACTGGGATTATAAATGGAGATCTCTGCTGCCAGCATTGGTGGTGAAGAGAAGTTTGTTCTAAAAGGTCAAGGACAGCTGAGCAGAAATGGTAGGAAGAATTAAAGCAAGTGTGATAATAGAATTAAATAAAACCAGATTCTTTGAATAAAACAGTGTGGAAAAATAGAAGCCTCCCACTGATTCATTGAGTACAGAATGAATTTCAGGGACTGTTGAAAACATTTATGCTACAGAGCAGTGGGAGATACGTCCGTGTGTTCATGTGCAGTTTCAGAATGAGTTCTCCAATACCAGAAAACATAAGCTGTCAATGCACATGATTTTTATTTGCCTTGTAACCAGAAAAATAGTTTATATGGAAAGTGGAGAAAAGCACTTTTCTAGGGGCAGCATGTATTTGAGACTGATCAATTAAATAATCCCATTAGAACATGCCAGTAATCTTAGATCTAACATTTTAGTTTGAGCTTGACAATAACGGACTTAGATTCCAAAGTGACTCTAGATTTGCACTTAATTTGTATTCTTGTATTAAATACAAGAATGTCCTTAAGAAAGCTTCTAAAATTAGACAGATGTGCAAACAGCTTGACAAAGGCTACTTTTAAATTATTTCCAGAATGCAGAGTGGTAGTTTTGTGCAAACAACTGTGTTGTATAACAGGCTCATTCTAAGTTTTTCCTCACTTTGGACAGTAGTGGTCTTGTGCATTTGTCTATGTGCATTTCTTACTTGACTTTATGCATTTCCCACCTGGCTTATAATGCTTTCCTTGGAAGGTGGAACATGAAGTTGAGTATTTGATACTTTCTCCTCTCCTGTATATTTGCCATCTGGTAGAACTGAAAGGTAGAAATGAGATAGCACTGTGTGAGCATTGAGTAATAGCAGCAATAACATGGGGAGAAAACCAAAACAAAGTCCCAAACAAAACCCTGTTGTGGTTTACTACAAGAGCTGCATTACAGTTGTGTTTCCAGGAGAAGAATAAAGTTACAGGAATATTGGTTATTTGCGTGCATAGCTTCCAATACTCTGTATGTGGGATTAGAATTCATAGTCCAGACTGCCTGAAAGGGGGGAAGTGTGGACACACTGTCAAAATAGAGTCAAATTGCAATTACCTTTCTGAAAAATTGCAGAAACAATTTAGCCACTTCTTTTTGCCATTCCTTACTGTATTCTTGCATAAAAAGTGGAAGCTATAATTTTGAAAAACAAAAAAAGCCAAGTGTGAGCACTGTCACACTAGTCAAGTATAAAAATAAAAAATGGTAGAAGTGTTGAAAACAGCACAAGTAGCATAAAGGGAGATGGAGAAACTCGTCTCATATTGCTGCCTAGTGGCTTATGTAAGATAGAAACCACAGTTTGGGTGTCTTTATATTATCAAGAAACTGATTACACAAAAAATCCGGGAAAAATTAATTCTGTAAGGCAGCCAGTGTAGAATTAAGTTTCTGCACCTGACAACTTGCAAGCTAGCACTTGCCAAGTGATAGGACTGGTTGACACTCGTTACTGCTTCTCTAATTTTGCTGCCTGTTGACTTGTGCAGCAGTTACAGGTTCTGTCAAATACACCTGTACAATTGGAGCTGCATCAGAGAAGAGCCTGAACCTCATCAGTAGTCATTTAGTGTCAGTGCTCAGAAATGGGGTTAGTATAGAAGTCAAAGGAAGGAAAAATAGTAACTGCTATTTCCCAAATTTAATGCTGGATTTTCTCTCTTGCACATCTCTGTATAAAGAACAGCTTTACAGTTAAACGCTGGCGCTGTTGTCATGTGGTTTCCCCTTTGGGCACATCCACGGTGCTGCTGGTTCCGTGCTGGCAGTGCAGAGCTGCTGTGTGCACTGGTTCTGGGCTCCTGCAGCTGGCTGGGGAAACAACTGCAAAGTCTCGTGTCCATGTTCCCCTTGCTCTGGGAGAAGTGCTTCGCTGCTTGAAAGAAATTGAGATGTAGCTGTTACATAGAACGAGATTAAAAATTCTAGACTACTTTTATTAAGAGAAGCTTGCCTGATGCCAGCTCAGCTCTGTTTAGCCTTCCATACTAAAAAGTTTAAGAACATAAATAGGGTTATAATTTGGATTGTTCAAGGTTGATTTACTTAATAGGACGAACAATAACAGATTTTGCCTGGCTACTACAATACACAAACCTTTGTGTTAGAGGTGACTGTTCCAACTGCAAGTGCAGATCTCTTGGCACTCTGGGTGTGCTGGCTACAGCTCAACTCTGCTTCAGTGCTTAAGGGACCAGTTCCACTGATCACCTGCCACACAGAAAGAAAACCAGATTGGTTGAAGTTCAGTGTGGTGTGAATTTTCCTAATAACTCAGCCTGTTTTGGGGAAAAATTGAGGTTTAAACCATTTTAATCTAAAACTCAGTGTTTTATTATATTACGTAGATGTATATACACATAAAAAAATATTTAAACGCATCACAAGACCATTAATCTTGTGATGCTCGAAGTTAAATGAAAGCCTGTTCTGACCACTGTCTACATGTGCATATCACGTAAATGAAACAGAATTATGAAATCTTGTAAAGTTGCAACTAATTTGTTGAGCCAGCTAACTGAGTAAGCAAATTGAATCTACGTATTGACAATATGGGGAAGTTACAAGTTTATTGCAGTTGTGGGGTTGGAGTAGAGTGCTGCTACCCAGCTGTCACTCAGACCATGGACTCATTAACAAAACTGCTGTTTCTGGGTGTTCAAAAAGCCTTCAAAGTTAGTATGTTATCAAAAGTATGCTACCCTTACACTGAAACCAATAAAATACTGTTGTGAATGTAAAAAAAAGCCACGATTATCTTAAAAATACTACATCTTATAGTCACACTAAAATTTTGTGATAGTTTAATGTAATATTGAAACAAAATCACCTGGTTTGACTATAACCCTGGCCAAGAGCTTTCTCTCCAAGTGCTGTAACACTTCTGTTAGAGGCAGGAACTGGAAATTGGACAGGTTGTAGTAGCTAGGCTTGTTTTACTTCACATTACTCCAAGTGCTGGTAGCCAAAGAACTCTTGAAATGCAGCAGAGTCACAGCTAGGAAGATATGATGTTTCTGCAGGAGGGGGTGCATCCAAATGTGGAAATGTGGGGAACCTTCTGAGAGGAGAATATCCAGGTTGTTATGGGAGATGCTCCTTGTTTGCAATAGGCTTCCTTTGCACAACTTCAAAAAATGAGAAGGGTTTCCTCCTGCCCGGCACCTCAAAGGTGTAAACAAAACAAAAAGCTTGTCTAATTTACCACTTTTGACAAAACGAGTGATTTTTTTTAAGCCTGGATTTGGTTGATAGAACACACTGAAGTGCCACAAAGGGTTCACAAGATTTCTAGTTCCAGTTGGAACAGCTGGAGTGGGAAGCTAAGACAAAAGAGGGTGTCTTGCTCTCCAAGGTAATGCCTCAGTGGTTTTCTCAGCTTTGTGGAAACACAGAGGAGGTTTTTCCAGTATATAATATTGCATCTTCTAGGCAGTATTTTCTCTCCAGCTATTCCTCATGAGTAAATCTGAGTATAAATTTCAGTTTAGATGTTCCATTGCTCTGCCTTTGAATTTAACTAGTGTTGGAGAGCTTCAGTACCAAAAACCTCTCCAAAACCTAAACCACAATAATTGCAAGAGAAAATTCCCCTCAAAACCCACCCAAACCACCCAGTACTCCCCCAGTGCATGGTACATTTCCATCTGTTGGATTCACAGCTACAAAATTCCCTTTTTACAATACGGGTTTCAATATGCCCATGCTTAACTGCTTCAAAAGTGTCCTTCATGTGGAGGATTTAATGCCCTAAAGTTAGTCCAGTTTGTGAGGTTGTACATGCTCATCTATCCCAAGGCTTTTAGCACGTCATTTTAAAGCTTCAGATTAAGACACTGCATATTAATTGAATAGCCAAAATCCTGGCAAATTGTTTTTTTACCTACTTGCTGCTGTAATTATTCTGTGGAATGCTAGCAAGGTAGAACTGCAGAAGCTGTATTAAGCTTAATTGACAAAACTCACAGTGTTGCAAGGCACTGCCTTCAAAAGTTAATTTTTTCCCCAGAATTTTCAGGACTGAAAAGAAGCAGTGATTGGTAAGCAAAATATAGGTTTTCCAGAAAAAAAAAAAAAAAATTTATAGTGCAGGCAAGTTTTTGCAACCAAAGAAAAAAACAGATTCTTTTCTTGTAAAGGGATTTGAGGTCACTGTTAGACAGCACAAATTGCCAACGACCAATTTATCACCATTTGAAGCTGGAAAACATCATTTTGGGGGTTAGTGCATGATGCTATGCAGACTCCTCCTCAGCTTTGGAGCTTGGGCTTCTGACCACAGACCCCACCCGATGTAAAGGGGCGTGGCTGGAACAAGATGCTGCTGGCAGCCCAGAGAACAGGCAGGAGTTACCTGTAGAAGTGAAAAGGAGAGTCCTGCCTCAAGACTTAGAGTGGTTAGAGTTGCATTTCGAGGAGGAGGTCAAAACTTTGCCTTATCGAGCAGTTTGATAACCTTGTTTAAAATTCCAATCTTTATATGCTGGAAAACGCTCAAAAGCCCTCTGTCTTGAGAGGATCAGCTGCTTTACAAATGAATGTGTAATTTTAGAGAAAACAGTGGTAACTCTCAAGAATGAGGTAATAGTTATGGGGTTTTCTTTTGAGAGCTACATGGGAGGTGAAATTGTTGCTCTTCACCAGTTTGGCCTAGGAAGCCAGACACAGCCGTGGCGTGTGGCTGCTGAGGACAGCTGCCTGCACGGTTGGATGTGCAGGTCTTGATGAGAGCTTTAGTCTCGAGCGAATCCAGATGTGTGCGTGCAGTGTAGACACTGAAGCTTGATGAATTGCGTCTATAATGGATGTTTGTCTATAATAGAAGTCATTATTAATGTACTTTAAATGTATAGCATTCTTAAATACTCCGGGGGTGCAGGTGTGACTTCTGAAAGGCATGGAGCTGGAGGTAGACCCTTGACTTCACAGCCTTGGAACATTAAACCAGTGATAGAACGTGCTGGTGTCACTGCTTCTGGCAGTTCATCAGACATCTTTATGGGCATCTACCTACAGCATCCTTGTGGGTTTGCACACAAGTAGTCCAGGCACTCCTGCCTAGCATGTCTTGTGGGGCTGTTCACCTGTCCTTCTGCTGACCCTCTGCTGAGCCACTGATTTCAAATGGTTAATTTTATTCCGAGCTATTCTTACACTGGTTTTTGAAGGCTTTTAAAATTCACTTGCTTTAAAGTTTTTGCTCATACACAATAGAAATTTAAATTTAGAAAGTAACTTGAACTTTGTGTGTTGAAAGAATTCCCTTCCTCAAGAGTTCAGCTCCGCAAAGGAAGGTGGAATCTCCAGCTTCCAAGTTTCTTGAAGTTATTCCTCACAGTTCTCACTAGAGGAATGGCTTTCAGATGAGAATGGCTCTTGCCCTTTTTTACAACTCTGTAGCTTGCTGTCAATCCAAGGTGTCTCATTTGCCACAGCAGTCAGTTAACTTTATGGGTTAGAAATTTCTCCCCAGGTAAACTTTTGTTCTCTATTAGAGTGTACCAGTAATTGCTTTCTGGGAACTAAGCTGAGGTGTCCTGTAGGAGCTGTTGTTTAGGTGGACGTTTGTTGTATGGTGTTGAGTTGCCTACCCCTGTTACAGAGCTCTGCCAGCATGCCCTTGAAGGTTTCAGCCTGATGAAGAAGACTTCACAGGCAATGCAGAGACTGAAATTGAGTCCGTAGTTCCATTCTTGCACTTAATGTAGAGCCTTCCCAAAATACTCAGTGGATATTTGATGCTTTTTCTTACACTGATGACTTCACTTTGGTGGATGTTGTGCTATCCCTTAGCTCTCTGCCACTGTCAGCAATGTCTTAGTCTTGACAGCCATTTTGATTGTCTTCTCAACTAAATAATTTTTGGTTTTTGGCACATTACTCCCTCCCCTCTCATGCCTTGGAGCTAGAAGAAGGTAAAAATGGAGGCAAATCATGACAGAGGTTTCCTGGCCCTTTCTGATACCCCCTCACTGTAGGTGTTACAGGTCTGTGATTACGTTTTCTTTGCAACAAATGGCTGCCTGCTGCTGCCTTAGTTTCACTTTCGAAAACGCTGTCCCTGTTTCAGAAGATTTTTTAAGAGATAAACGAGCAAGGTTGGGCTGGGTTTGTTTTATGTAACTCAAGTGATGGGTCAGGTAGTAATACACACAGTTAAAAAGTTAGGAAACTGCTGACTATCAGGTTGACAGCAGCAGTGAACTTGAGGGAGATACATGCAGTGGAGAAAGTTCTTAGACTTGATGCTCAGCACGTGAATTAAATATGTTTTCTGTGGTTGTTTTTTCTTGGATGTAAACAGAAGAATTAAAATACAGACTTAGGACAATTCCACAGAAATTTAGGAGGTCACCCAGTTTCCTGTTCACATGCAGTATCCTGCTGACTGACAGGTGGGTTTTGGTAGAGAAATCATACTTTTGTGGCAAGGGAGCAAATGTGTACTTGGAATTGTATATAATACAGCTGCAGTTCTTAGAGATGTAATTGTCTGCTGTTTTGAGAAGCATAAGAAATAAAAATAAGAGTTGGGTTGTTTTGGTTTGGGTGGGTTTTTTTTGTCTTGTCAAGCCTGCTGACACTTAAGAACAGAAATTACCAGAAAATAAACGCTTAGATGCATTTAACTTCTAAAATTTAAAAAAAAAATAAAGTCCCTCTTACACTGTGTTTTACTCTAACAAGGGAATTACAGACAAGAAAGACTTAGCTTAATAAATACTGATTCTTAATTTTCAAAATTTGCAAGACTTTCTCCATTCTCCTCAGCCAGTGTTTACCAAGTAGCAGAAAGCCCTTGAGCCACTAGGTGTCATTGTGTGCTGAGAATGTGGAATGAAACCACTTGGAGAAAGTTCTACTAACATACCTGATCCTCGGGTTCCTTACCAGGTTACAGGTCTGGTTTGCAGGTTGCCCAGAAATCCTCCTCTTCCTCAACCCCTGTGACTGTCCTGGTTCTCCAGCAGGCTCATTAACCAC
Organism: Merops nubicus; assembly: GCF_000691845.1. Classification (NCBI taxonomy): domain Eukaryota; kingdom Metazoa; phylum Chordata; class Aves; order Coraciiformes; family Meropidae; genus Merops; species Merops nubicus. Next base: position 7,880 of record NW_008596518.1, on the reverse strand, counting down.
CCCTCCTTCCGTATCTTCTTGAGATGATCTTCCTCATCCATCCTCCTGCAGAGACCCGTCTGTCAGCTCAGGCTTGACAAGCAGCCAACAATGGCAGCAGAATTCTTAACTAGATTTTCACTCTGTGGATATAGACTTAGGCTTTTATTTTACATCCGTAGCTTGGGTACTGGAGTATAAATTATGTTTGTAAATCTTTTTCTAAAACAGAATTAAAACCTTCAATGCAGCTCGTTATTTCAAGTGTTTAAAAATGGGTCCCCAAGGCCAATGCTGGCGCTCTGCACTGCTGGCTGTTTGGCTCGCAAATAATTTGTCTCTTGTCAGGTACTGAACTAGCCGAATTTTTGAAGGATAGATAGTTTTTATTCAGTGTTCTCTTTATGTGATTTTTGCAGCATCTGTCATATCTATTCTTGCTCCAGATACTGTTTTAATATGTGTATATTCAATTTCATGTCTGCACTTCTGATATGTGACCATGTAATCTACAAAATATAATCTGTATTTTGAAATATTTGGTGCTACTGTGTTGTAGGCATAAAAGATTTTTTTTGTTGTTGGCTAATGAGAGCATCATTGTCTCAGTCTCCTTGCCATTGTCTCAGTTTAATCTTTTCTGATTCTCATTTTTAAAAGCAAATTGTTACTATTCAGCTTAATAATTTAAAGTTCATGCTGCACATAAAGGAAAATTAAATGAAGGAAGCTGCATACTTACAGAATGTTTTTCTTTTTCCAATAAGGAAGCCATAGTTGTGTGAATTACCAGCCCAGTTCATCCATCAGACATGATTTTATGGACCTTCTGTGTTCTAAAGAGAACCCTTCAGGGACTTCAATGCTGATTAAGCTGCCCTAAGACCATGGGGTGGTACCTGACCCAGAGTGTTGCTTTATTCTCTTCTTTTAGGCTGGGAAAATACATGTTCAATCTTTAGAGAAACGGAACAATGTTTAGACCCAAATGTTGGCTTCAGAAGAGATGCTGCTTCTCGTGCACATCGGCAGCACGCGCTCCTCGGAGGAAGCTGCTGTTCCTGGTGGTCTTTGTTTTCCCAAATATATCGCCACTGTGAATAGTCACTTTGGGTCACTGCATTATTTTGTTCTTTTTTTAATAATGCTAGAATATGGTCACACACCCACATTACAAAGATGTTTGTATTTCTTCAGAATTCTAATTCTTTCGCTTAGAAAAAAGAAAAAGAAAAATCAGGACAAGAAACCATCAAACTTTTCTTTTCCAAGGGGGAAGTTGAGCACATCTCTATGATGAAACCGAAAGGCCAGACTGAACAGGACGAAGGCATGCTTGAATATTTGGAAGACTTAATAGGATCTGCAAGGCTAAAAGATCCTATCCAAATTCTGTGTCGCAGGGTAGAGATTCTAAATGAGCAGAGAGGAGAAAAGGTGAGTTTTGTTTGAATTGTAAATAAAAGATACAAGCTTTCAGTGTTTCATTGCTAGAAAAGTCAGCTCTGACTCTGTTTTATCAAGTTAAATAGAGTTAAAATGGTAGAAAAAGAAAAGGATGCGTTGGAAGGGGACAAGAATAAAGCCATTGAATTTCTTCACTTGGAAAACAAAGTATTTAAAGAGAAGAATCATATCTGTCAATACTACATGTAAGTAATTCTCTGAAGTTTTGATTTGGCTCTAATGTGGTGGTGGGGGGTTGAACTGTGCTTCCTTGTCTCTTAATTAGAAATACTTTGCATTTCTTAGCAGCCCTATCCGTCCTTCAAAATTTATTGACTAGCATGTGGTTAGTGATTTTTATTTTAAATAATGAAGTTAAAAATTTTAGAGAAGAGACCATTTTCACAAGAGCCTTTAAAAAAAACCCAAAACAACAATGAAAAACCCTCCAAAAGGATCAACAGTGACAAAAATCGACCGAAAAACCTTCTTGCCAGCTTTATATAAAGTTAAATAGTCTGGCAAATGAATCTCTTACAGCTTTATACTTGAATTGAGAAAGGAGACCACTTAAAGACTTATTTTCATCTGAAGTGTCAAAATTGTTAGGTTTCCTTGCTGATTTGTATGATATTGGCGAGGGTACTCAAGAGCAATCATTACAATTTAGTACTTTACATAATCTCTTTGTTACATTTAAGATTGGAAATATATATTCATTATGAATGCCAGCTTTAGGGAAAAAAAAAGTGGTGTTTGGGAGGTTTGTGGCTTGTTTTTTTTCTAGCCATGACCTAAAGAAACGAATAAACGACATGGTGATGCAGAAAGAAAAAATTAATGAAGAAACAAAGGAGGTTAATGAGAAGAGTAGAAAACTTGCAGATGACATGAAAACCAAGAATAAAGCTTTGAAAGACCTTGAGAAGTAAGTACTTGAGGTACAGATTTGTAAGCTAAGAGGACTGTGGTTTCTGTGTTCTGCATGTGGGGTGTTTCAGAAGCAGCCATGGGAGTTGTATAGCAGGGGGAACACCTCAGAGAGCAGAATATTCAATAGCTGCATGGGAAGATGATCAAACGCAGCAAGCACAGATGGGGTTTTCAGTAGATCTTCCAGCAATATATTAAATTATCTAATGAGCAGACTCATTTATAGTAGACCTAAACATTCCTTGGCGTGGATTAACCAATCATTTATCAAATCAAAATTAAATGAAAAAATTCTCATTGATTTGATTTGGTTCTGCAGGTTACTACTCTTGGAGAAATCTAGGAAATACTCACTATTACAATATGAAAATGTCTGATTTTTAAAGCACATACTTGACTGTACAAAAAAATAATTTGAAGATTGAGGTTTTTAGATACTCAGGCATAATACATGGATTTTGGGTATTCTTCTGTGGTTTCCTTATGGTTTCCTTGTAAATTGTTCCCCTAAAATTGATTTGTCTGGGTGCTAATCTCCAATCCCGCTGCAATGTTTAGCTTCTTATCCTCTGAGATCATAGAAAGTTATTTGTGAGAGATGTGAATTATAGTTTCTATCACAGAAAAAAATAATCTGAAAATGTGTTTAATGCTGCTTTGTTAGTTGATCATTTTCTGATGGAATATCATTTCCCTGGGGAAAATACTGTGAGTATAGTACACACTGGATGTCGTTTCTTACAAAAAACAAGTAGTATTTGTTTAAATTCTGTGTGCTTACTTATGAAGCTAAACTCTACTGACATTATTTTATAGGGTATGAAATAGATTATTCTTTTCTTCCCTTTAGGAAAATCGGTAAAATTACAAAGTTCATAGAGGAAAATAAAGAAAAATTTACTGAGTTGGACTTGCAGGATGTTAAAGTAAGAGAGAATCTAAAACATACCAAAAGCAAGGCTAAAAAACTGGAGAAGCAACTTCAAAAGGACAAAGAAAAGGTAGTGTGGGCTGCAAAGCCCAGAGCTTTCCCGTTGCTTCCCTGCTCTGCTGGGAGCTCTGGGGGCTTGCAAAGCATTTTTCTGTCATCTTTACTGAGATTACAAGAATGTTGTGTGTTCTCACAATTACTAACTCTTCAAAACGTTTTCTTTGCAGTTTCCCTAGTTAACTTAATGATATACTTTACCAAGCTGGTCATTGCCAGCTGTTAGAGATCTTAAATGGGGCACTTCTAAGACTCAGCTGACAGTGCTGGGCCTTCTTAGCTAGACCAGGCCTTTCTCAAGAAAGGTTGGACCAGATGATCTTAGAGGTCGTTTCAAACCTGGTATTCTGTAATCAAATCCCTCTTTGGATCAAGAGTGGCCATCTGAAAGCAGGTATTTAAGAATTAAGCCTTATTGTGATTCAGAGACTTGAGTTCTGCAGAAAGCTGTGTTCTTTTACCTCCATGGCCTTGCATCCCTCTGGGTGGGCTCTAGAATCCAACAAGCCTTGCAGATAAAATCCCAGCCTCCTGCTAGCGCCACAGTCTGTCTTAGCCCACGAAGACACATGAGCATCGTCAGGGCTCATGCTTCCAGCTAGCACTTGAAAGGTGGGGTTTAAAAATCAGGCTGCTGTTTTGTTTTGGTGGGAGAGGAAGCTAAAAGTTTTTCCCTCACCCAGGTAGAAGAACTGGAAAAAGTGCCTGTCAATAGTGAAAAAGCTATCAGTGAAGCCACGTCTAAGATAGAACTCCTGGGCAAGGCGAAAGAGAAGGAGGAAGAGAAGCTGCAGCAGGTGATGGACAACCTTCGGGAGGAAACGCGAGGCCTGCAGGAAGAAAAAGAGGTTTGAACTGTCTTGACTCTGCACGCTTCCTGTGTGAGCTGCTGTACAGCTCTTACGGATGAAACCATCACAAGACAGTCGTAAAATGCTATTTTGTATGATAAATGCACTGCTTGTGTCAGCTCAGTAGAGCTCAACTGGGAAATGAGTTTGGAATTTTTTAATCAGAGCTAAATCGTTCTCCTTAAGTTGTCTGCTTTTTATAGTGATCGTGTGTCATCAAGTCTAGCATTCACATATAGGGGTGTCAGAGAACTCTACAATTCCATTATTTGGACATTTTCATCTTCTCCCCTCTAAATATGAAGCCAATATGTTGTTAAATAAACAGATTTTGAAATGGTTTGTTCTGAGCCTTTCACATCTGTGATCTGTCTCTGAATGAAATGACAACTGGCTGGTTATTGTTTGACAGTGACCAATTGGCATGAGCTGTTCATTCACTGAGCACCTGGAAGCTGGAAATTATCCTGGAAATCTGGGGGAGTTATTTTCTGTACTTGAAAACATTGTTTCTCTGTATGATCTGTAATTTAGCACAATGGATAGGGCTCCTCCCAGCTTTAAGTTGAAAAAAGATGCAAAGCTTGGGTGGAAATTAGAATCATAGAATCCTTTAGGTTGGAAGAGACCTTCGAGATCATCAAATCCAGACATCAAATTGTCCATTTGTCCATGGCTGTCCATTTTTGCAGAGCAAAGAGAAAGAGCTGATGGAGTTCAGTAAAGTGGTGAATGAAGCACGTTCAAAGATGGACATAGCCCAGTCGGAGCTGGAAATCTACCTCAGCCCTCACAACACTGCAGTGGCACGGTTGAACGAGACGAAGCAGGTGCTGGTGACTACGGCAGAAACTCTTAAGGAAAGGAAAGCTGCTATTAAAGATCTAGAAATAAAACTACCCCAAGCTGAACAGGAATTGAAGGAGGTGAGACTTGACTTTCATACATAACTTCTTTTGTTGCAACACAATGTTGTGACGCACAAGCCAAAGTTCCACTCTTCTTTTTCGCAACAGTTGTGGTGAAAAGAAATGAAAAACTGTCTCAAAATAACATTTTTAAACTGTATTCTAATACTTGGCTAACTGGTGATGTAAGCATTTGATTTCAGACTTGCTAGCACTGGAGTTAAATCCTATGTATCCCTGCAAGGAAATCAATCATAATGAGACACGTTAAAAGAAATAAATGGTTGTTTCTGAGGCTTCTTTGAATTTCACTTCTTGCTCCCACTGCCTTAGTCCCACTGCCTTACCCTAAGCCTGATTCACAAGTTCCTAAGCTGTCTTATTTGTATCCAAGTGTACTAAATACTAGCCAAAGTGTGTTCAAATGCCAGCCACTCTTCTGATAAATGTTTTCTGCTGCTTCTCAGTGGCTGGGTTCATCATCCATAGAACCATGTCTCTAAGACTCTCCAAATTCAGTTGTTACCATGAGCCTGTCTTCTAACTGTCTGTCTTCTACCCATTAGAAAAAGAATCAGCTTGAGAAACTGGGCAGAGAAGAACTGGGTACTAAGAATCTCGTTCGAAATCTGCGTCAAAAAGTAGAAGAAGCCAAAAGCTCGTTGGCACTCAGTCGCAATCGAGGAAGAGTGCTGGAGGCTCTGCTGCAGCAGAAGAAGTGTGGAAACATTCCTGGACTCTATGGAAGGCTGGTAAATTTTAAAAGGCTATTTTACTCTTAATCATCACAGGAACAGGGTGATGTTTCTGAAGCTGAGTGAAAAGTGGAATTCCCCACTTCCCTGGTGGTAGGAATTTGGACAGCAGAGTTGCAACTCTTTATTTTGCTTCAAAAGGTATAAAATTTGGGGATCTCCTTGTTATTTGTTGACTCTTGTTTTACTTGCATCCACGTCGAATCAAAAAGAGCAGTGTGGTTGTTTCAGAAGAGCAAGGAAAACATGTTGAGTGTTATCAGTTCTTTCCAAGTACTGTTGATTTTACTTCAGGTGCAGATTTTCAGAACATAGAGTTCTTCATTTCTTCTCTTTATTTTTTTACTAGCACCAAACAGTTCTTATCATAGCAAATGTAAAAGTGCTCGGTTTGTGTTCTGCAGTTTTCTTTTTCCCCACTTGTTTGTCCAAAGAGAAGTATCTCTGCTTAAATAAACTGAAAAAACAGTTTCCTGAAATGCTGCAGGAGAGAAGTTCATCTTGGTCTACAGAAAATAAATTGGTGTTACGACGTTGCTGTGCCAGCAGCACCCCTTTGGGAGCTCCAGGCAGATGAGTTTCTGCTGTGGGAACAAGCACGTTAAAAATACACAAACAGCAGTAGGCAGCAGCAGACAGATGTAGCATTATTTTGCAAATTCTAATTAAGGTTTAAGTTCTTTCACAGAAGATGATTTTGTAATTTGCTTTAAATGTCATTTTGTGTCAACCTTTTGTCCTCTATTTTTTAATACCAAGACAAAACATTGATGCTAAGCTAATCTGTGCCCTCCTGCCTCCCCCTGGCTCTCGATTCATAGGGAGATTTGGGAGCTATCAGTGAGAAGTATGATGTGGCCATTTCGTCGTCCTGCGGCGCCTTAGACAACATTGTTGTCGATACCATTGATACTGCACAAAAATGTGTGAATTTCTTAAAGGCCAAAGGAATTGGAGTTGCTACATTTATAGCCCTGGATAAAGTAAGTACCAGCTAAAATATAAACTGTTTTAATAGACTGTTGGTACTATAGAATGTGGCCAACAGGGCTAGGGCAGGGATCATCCACCTGGATTCGGCACTGGTGGGGCCACACCTCGAATCCTAGGGTCAGTTTTGAGCCACTCACTCCAAGAAGGACCTTGAGGGGCTGGAGCATGGCCAGAGAAGGGCAACAGAGCTGGGGAAGGGTCTAGAGACCGAATGTGGTGAGGAGCAGCTGAGGGACCTGGGGGTGCTGAGCCTGGAGCAAAGGAGGCTCAGGGGAGACCTTCTGGCTCTCCACAGCTCCCTGACAGGAGGCTGGAGCCAGGTGGGGGTTGGTCTCTCCTCCCAGGGAACAAGGGACAGGACAAAAGAATATGGCCTGAAGTTGCCCCAGGGGAGGTTTTGGTTGGAGCTGAGGAACAATTTCTTCCCCTGGAGGATTGTCCAGGGCTGTGCCAGGCTGCCCAGGGCAGTGGTGGAGTCCCCATCCCTGGAGGGGTTCCCAAGCCGTGGAGATGTGGTGCTGAGGGACATGGGTCAGTGGGGACCTGGCAGTGCTAGGGGAACGGCTGGACTTGATCTCACAGGTCTCTACCACCCAGAAGGATTCTGTGATGCTGTTTGATGTTCCTGTGATACTCTATTAGCAGATGAGAACATTTACTTGCAGAGAATTATGAGGCTTTTTTGACACCTATATGTGTACAACAAATGTTTAGTGGGACTTTTATATTTTTACATTTAGATTTTTTTTTTTAGCAAATTTATTAATCCAAGTAATCTAAAAAACTACAAAATGGAAAAATGAGTTATCAGTGAGTTTTTAATTATACTGGAACTAAGTAGAGATCCCCAGGGGCAGAAGCTTTACTGTTAATTGCAGTACGCTCGCATTTGCTTTAAAGCCTTAACATACCTTAGAGTAAGGGAACGACCTCATAATTAATTTATCCTAAGCAATCTCTCATTCATCTCATTCATCATGGTGGCAGAACTAAAAGAAGTGGTGGAAAAACTAAGAACTACAAGAGA
>NW_008596517.1:304-4837 GCF_000691845.1 Merops nubicus | reverse complement strand
CAGCCCTGACCCTAAACCATGACAATTATATTACTGTCTTCTATAAAGGTATCATGAAGAAAGTCCTTTGGGTTGCCAGCGTCACAAATGATGTCATGTTTTACTGAGGATAATACAAAGCAGCATGGCTTCTGAACAGGAAAATAAATTCCACAACAGAAAGTCTTACCAAGGAAAGTCAATTGAAAGGAAGGAAAAGGCCAGACATCCAGGTGGTCAAGCTGTTCTCTGGAGTACCAGGATGATATCCTGGGACAGTCCCTGGGGATTTGCTAACTGGGACACCTGAACTAATGCAAGGCAAGAGGGCTGCTGTCACCTAAGCAGTTAGCTTTCAATTTGCGACTGCGCTCCCAAGAGGGCACCTGGAAGCCTAGGTCAGTTACATGGGCTGACACTGTTTTTAACGAAGCACACTGACCATCCCAGCAGAAACACATTACTGCAATTCCTGAAAATCTCATACAATTGACACAAGCCCTAGAGGTTAGGATGACTTGGGGTCAGAAGATAAAGAGCTGTAACAATTTTTATGTTAAATATCCATGACAATTTACTGTGAAAATTTTAATCTGGATGCACAATGTCACAGAAAAAATCAAAAGTAATGAATTTTTGACACTGCTAATCTTAAAATATTACAGTTTAAAAAGAGGAAGCCGTTCTTCTGAGGATTAGTCCAATCCCCCTCAGTGGCACTAGAGCACAATTTTCCTTAAAAAAGGCCATACTGAATAGATTCAGGACCATAAACATGTTACTACATTCACTGAAAAAGAAACAGAAAAAGCAAGTTAATCAGATCATATTTCCAACACAGAGTGTCTCATAAACTGTGAAACAGGAGAAGGTAAAGTCTATGAATTTCCTCTCTACTAACCCAGTTTGCTTTCAGCAACTGTAGAATATAAAATTATCAAAGAATAACTTTTTCTTTTTGGGACTGGTAACATAAACAGCCTCTTGCTCCAAATGAATCTGAAAAGCGCAGCCACTGTGTTCTCCTCTCCATGGATAGAAATTGTTCGGCTCCTGATCTACTCACAATTAAAAACCCTGGTAGCCCTAGCAACTGGGACACTGCATGTCTGAGGAAGGCCATATCAAGGCCTGAGAAACATCCCCAAAGCCCTGAGCAAACTGAGTTTAAAAGGGAAGCATTCCTCTACACTCCTTGACTACCATCTTCTTGTTGCTGAGGAAAGAGACAAGTCTCTTAATTCCCAATATGATATCTCTGTACATTAACTAGTTAGAATAAAGGCTAAATTCAAAACTAAATCACTCGAGTAGAAATTCAGTACCTAATTTACTGTAATATTAGGCCCCTGGCTCCTATTCTCTTCAGTTCATAAATGCAGATTGGCTAGAGGGACTGCAAAACACAAAGCAATAACATAAAATAAACTATTAAAGCAAAGGACACCATGTTCCTCTGATTCTCACACCCACCCACACACATACACCCACACATACGTAAAAGCTCCTCAGGAGTAAGAATAGTGAAATGTGAAAAATCCAGTACACACGGCTGCAAAATAGACCCAGCACTTTTTTCATGGACACATCCTGTGTCATTAAGCAGCTTTCCCAGAAGAAAAAGGCCATGGCATCTACATGCCTTTTTTTTGCTGCTGGAGAGGTAATTGCTTTTCAGTAGAAGCCATTTCAAGCTACTTGCTACACATTGAGTGACACATCAGACAAGTAATTTTGTCTTCCCACAACAGCAAATTAGAAAGGCAGTAGAGCGATAGAGTAACTGCAAGACAACCCTTCTCACGCCTTCAAATTATTGCATAGAAAGCATTAAAAACTATACAAGGTCCAGCTATTTATTTCATGGTGGAACATACTTCCCTCCAGATTTGTGTGCAACAGTTCATGTCTACATCGTTTTTAAAAGGATTGCAAATGCCTAGAAACTTAAGCAAGAAAGTTTTTAAGGTTTGATTTTACAGAGACCCCTTAAAATAATTACACTAGTTTTTTTTCCATTTGCAAAGAATTTCTTGACCATGACAGAGGCCTGATTTGCCCTTCAAAGTTTTTCTGCCTTGCACTAGCCTGCCATTCATGCATTCAAATTAAGTCACATTCACCATACACTCAGCTCAGTTAATCCTGGTCTCCTCGTAGCACATTCCAGTGATACCATGCCCACATAAACAGGGAATTGTCTGCACCAGCAAAAAATGGCTTCCAAACATATGACAATTCTTCCAATTTTGTTATTTTTAAATATAAACTCAGCTGTCCAGAAGCCACAGCAGTTGTATCCTCACTCTCCCCTTTAATGGATTTGGTGTCTTCAGACGACTCCCCTGCTAGCCCACCTTTGCAAGCCTGGAGCTCATACTGTAGCTTTAACTTGCCGTCAAGACACTGCTCCTCTCTCCAAAAAGAGCTGACTTGTAGATCTGCAAAGAGAGAGGGCAGATAATCCCAGCTACTTCATTCACACAAGAATAAAGATACATTTTTGTACACAAGAAGCAAAACAAAGCTTTTGAGACTTGGAAAGCTTGAACAGTTCTGAATAGGAGATAAAGGACTGCAGGGCTTCTACTAAAAGGCAGAGGCAAAAAGAGTAGGAAGGTCTGGAGCTGCCACCTTCACACTGGATGCTACAGTGCAGAACTGCATTCAATGTTGAGTTCAGGTTGCACCATAAATTTCATAGTAGATGCTTTACAGCACTGAGAGACAACAAGCTGAGGAAGGACAGCCAACATCAGTTTATTCAAAAAAATGTAGCCTTTCCCAAGGTTTCTCTGATGTCTGGCTACAACAAATTCAACCTGTAGGATTATTGTTGCGTGCTCCAGTTAACTTTCCCTTCCCATCCATGTCCTCTTTCCAAAAAGAGCCAAGCAGATGTGGACAGAAAGAGGACAGATTCTTTTGAAGAAGCCAGTTTATCTTCAGCATGCATTGACAGTCAAAAAACACACAAAACAGAAAACAAAAGGTTAATTTTGAAAGAGTGAAAAAAAAAAAAAAAAAACCACTTCCAAATGCATGATTTTATATGACAGGCAAACAGAACTTCTTACAGAATAAATCCAAGCAATGAAAACAGAAACGAACATGCTAAAGCCCATACTTTGGTACTTTAGATAAAATACATATAAAATTTAAAGAAAGCTTTGCAAGAAATTCACTAACTGGTTGTTCAGACTCCATGACTTTTCACAAATAAAATGACAAATATGTAAGGTAAACATCCAGATTCAGTACGTGAGTTTTCCCTTCTGCAAATCCAAGCCCAAAATAAATTACTTGCCTTCTGTGCTTGGATTCAAAATTAGAAATAAGCAGAGCTGGTTCACTTTTGGCTCAAGGGACTGGCTTTGAATTGGCTTGCTGAGCTAGAGAGCAGCAATAAGCTTTCTGTTTGTAGAATATAATCTTAAATTTGGGACTTGTTCTCCTTGTAGTCCTTTGGCACAATGGCATCTATTCAGATTGCCTGCTTTAGTTGCTTAACACAAGTGCTGAACATCTCCAAACCGGATGCATGGCCACAGCAAGCATCCAGAATAAAATAATTCAGAGTACCCAGCTTAGGGCTACTTAGCCTGTGGGAAGAGCCGGGCCTGAAAGAAAGCCCCTGAAGAATGATTCAAAGCACACTAAAGAATATGGCAACATCCCCCTGATGCCTGGAAGCCCCTTAACAATGAAGAAATAATCCTGAAAGTTTCCTGCTAGCACATCACTGAATAGACAATTGTCCAAAGGAGAGGAGAAGGTGGGTATTACTTTTCAAAAATATATTTTGAAGGGTTTTAAGCCCGCTGGTTTTGCCCGGGAAGAAAACACCCCCAGCGGGACCCCGGTAGTACCTCGAGGGTGGTCTTCAGCCAAGAGGAGGACAGTGGCGGGTAAAGGAGGGATGGGCAACGATCGCTTTCTTCCAAAATAAAAGGTTTTAATAACATGAAAATAACAAACAAAAACACCTGAGGCAGGCACCGAAACAGCAGCCACCCCAGGGGGAGAAGCGAAAGAGCATGTGGCCTTGGGGCCAGGGGTTTTTAACAAGTTGGTAGGTGGGTTTACAAAGGCATTGTCCTATAAGGATACCTGGATGGGTTACCTACAGGTCAGGGGTCCAATGGGTGTTAGGGGATGGGTCTTGTGGTGGCTAAGCCAACCACAACCTGGGAAAGATGGAAAATTCTGGATGTGTGCCCATGTCTGGGGACAAAGAGGCAACAGAAACCTCTGTCTCCAGGAGGCGCACTGCAACAGGTGGGCTCCCAGTAAGTGCTTCTCTGAAAGTTTTGCATTAAAACTTGTTTGTGTCTGCGTGAGTTTGGAACAGCGAGACCTCTCCTGTGGGTGGCACATCACCAAGGTGCCCCCTTTCCATGCTGCCCTAGCAAACAGCCATGACCTGGGATGAGCAAGACCTGCTGCCTAGAAGCCCCAAACCCAGGGTCAGCAGGAGCTGGGCCCCTTGCCCTCTTTTCCTAGTGACAAGAGATTTGCTACCTTCATGGAGGTTGTCTGGCGCAGCTCACTTTT
>NW_008596517.1:0-279 GCF_000691845.1 Merops nubicus | reverse complement strand
GTGGATACTGTTGCCTGAGCAATTTGTTAGTGAAGTCAAGCAGCCTGTACTACAGCCTTCAACTGTAATGTAACAGCAGATGCGCAGCTGGCAACACAGTGAAACTTTGGTTTTGTATATCCTATAAGATATACATGTGTGTGTAGACATATACACACACCATAAAGTACAAATATACATATGCTATATATTTATATAACCTATAATTTATAGATTAAACATTGTCATACGTGTGCAAACAACTACTTTTATTATAAGTATATAAATAATTATAATAAG
>NW_008596516.1:0-15609 GCF_000691845.1 Merops nubicus | reverse complement strand
TAGAGTCTGTTTCCGTACGTCACCTCTGTAGCCTGTTAACGTCACAGACATTGTTCCAGAACCAGCGATTTCATCTGCATTTTGAATGGCATACTAGCACCATTTTGGAAGGACCTGTCATCTGGACTTTGGAAGGTCTCAAAGCATTCTTTACTCATCAGCCTAACATCTCAGCTTCATTTTTCAGTTCCCTTCCCACCTCCCTTGGCATGCTGTTCTTGGCAAGCAGTCAGGTCGCACAGGGAACAATCAGGGCTTCTCTCCCTCTCCTGTAAGTCTCATGACTACATGATTCCATCTCGTCACACACGGCTTAGCCATTCACATTCACTGAGTGCCCTGCCCAGGGAGGGATATGTGTCTCTGATCCTCAGCAAGGCTCATCCACCTCACCTGTCACTTGTTTGGCAGGTGACCCTGAATTTCAGGGTGTAAAGCCCTCAAGTCATAGGTCCACACCCAGCTGAAAAGCAGCAAAGCTAACCAGTCCAAGCAACAGGCACCAGGAAGAAGCTCCACCCAGAGCTGTCAGTTAAGGTCCTGCTTCCACTAAGAATCCTGTCATTCCCACAAGAAGATTGAGGGACTTTCACTAGATCTGTGCAGATGCTAACAGGAATTTTTAAACAGGTATGCAGAAGAAAATGTTTATTAACCTCTATATCCACAGATAAAAGTCTGCAATAAAAGTTGTCAGAGCACTTAGCTAGGAAATACTCCTAATGAGCTGTCAGCCTAGGCAAAAGGTGAGCCCTTACAGATTTCAGTCAATGCTGTTGTGGCTGTGTAGAAATAAATAGGTAAATGGCACCAATTTAAATGTTATGCTGCCTTTTGGTAGCTCTACAAGCTGCCCTTACTCAAGCGTGAATGGTATTTTCTAGCATGACAAGTTTTTATGGGACATACGTACAAAGGGGATTTTTAACTGTGGTAATGTGTAATTATGGATATGTGACACAGTCTTGTGTTTCTTTCCACCAAAACATGATATAGGCAGGTCGTTCAGGGGGGCAGAGGGGAAGGAGGAAAGTAAAAAGGCACATTTATAACTTGTGTGTGATAAATTGCTTCCTTCATATAGAGACTTTTTAAGATAACTCAGGATTTTTGAGGAAAGTAATTAAGGGTGTGTCCAAACGTAAGAGATGATAAAGTGCAGCCAACAGCTTGTGATCAGGTAACACACCCAGGAGCACAAACAAAAGCTTTGTAGATTACAGCATGGGTACTTGTGGGGCAGATGGTTTGCAACTGAATATACAGTACATAACTTCAATATACAAAACTTTAATTTTCATCCTGGACATCCCTCTCCAACTAAAGATTAGTTGGCGTTGCATCTTTTTTTTTTTAAACTAGTCACACATTCCAACTACTTTTGCTAACATTTGCTTTAAATAACTTCTAGTTTATCTCATGGCAGGCAAATTCCAGGCACTGAAATCCATTTAATGTTTTCTGACTATTTCTTTCTCAAACAACTACGCTGACATTAAATAGGGAGAGAAACAGTGCCTTCAAGTTCTGTGATATTCTAGAACAACAGTTTTAAGCTAATCCTTCTAAGTTTCCACTTATTTTACAGTACAAATTGAAGTGTATCCTTATGAGTTCTCAGAATGAATTAATCATCCCATTTTCTTACTACTTAAATGCACTGTATTCTTGAAAGTATTATTCCATGGGGGACTGAAGAATACAGTTGATTCAGATGAAGCATTCCCTGTATCAAAACTCTTTATCTGTCCTAGGAGGAGCAGCAGCAGCTAGTTGCAACTGAATGTAATGGGGTTTTTTTTGGATCAAGACAACATTCTTCAAATGCTTGGTCCTAGAGGACCCTGTTTCCCCCCTCCCCTCCCACAAGGGGAACGTAAGTATCTGCTTCTTCAGTAAGTTGATAATGTGTCTTCAAGTAAGCTTTGCCTCACCAGCTCAAGCAATAGAGAAGTCAACTTTTTGTAATAAACTTCCTATGGATCTGTACACAAAAATAGTAGCACAGAGACAGGAAGTCGTGACAGTCTCCTGCCAGACAGTCTGTACCCATAGATTCTGTAAATACTCCTTGGTGTTTGCTGTTACAGACCTTCGGAGACCGCTTCCTCCAGCGGACAGCTCACATCCAAGCTAACTGTACTGCATGTAAGAGTTGGCATAAGACTGTTTGGCGAAGGACGTGGTTCAGTCCCAGCTGGGGATGTTATTTTACACACTATGAAAGTCATATTGATGGACTATTGCTGGCACTGCATTAACATCTAAGACACTTGTGGTCCAAATCTTATATTGTTTTTCTGGGCCTGCTGCTCAAGCTGTTGTCAAAAATATAATCAATCGTGAACAACTCAGTTGTTCATCATTACACTTCTGCTTTATATTTAATGTTGAGGGTGTCTCACTTCATCTCAACTATCCTAGGTATCCTCGCAACTTATGGGAAGCTCTACTTCCTAAATGGGAGGATTATTTTGCATATATATAGAAGTAAATTATTTTAACATTGTTCCTCAAGTCCATAATGTACTTGAAAAGTGTGTTTCTGAACAGAAAAATTACATATGTCATTTGTATGTTGTGCATGTTGAGGAGAGACATATTAGACATCAGCTTCTCCAGTATTATTTCCAGTATCATCAAGTAAGATAGCAATGCACTCTCCTGTCTCCCAGCTATGTACATGCACACCCTCAATGCAGATGAGACTCACGTAGAAGATGGATTTCTCCAGGAATCAGACACTGTATTGCATCTTTTGCAAACACTGGTGTTGGCACATAATGCAGCAGCTTCTCTAAACGATGCAGACTGTCTCTGTGTGCAGGACGTGCTGCATGTGCAGCAGCCTTTCTCGGCTGTTAAAAGGGCTCCTGGTGGTAACGAAATGTGGAACTACAGGAAATTCCTCTTGGCATGAAAACAGTGACCAGAGGAGGCAGAATTTAGAATCATCAGTACTCCAAACAGTCAAAGATAAAAAGAATCGGGTAATTGCACACTGAAAACACACCGTATGGAAACATAAGGGACTATTTTTATGCATAACTACTGAATAGGTCAGGTTAGTCTCTAACCTGGCAAAGCTCATACAGAAGTACACATAGTTTTAACCCTTAACCATAATAACCGAATACAAAAATGTAGTTATACAATAGCTTAGAGACCTCAAGAGTCTCTTAATGCTGAAATTTCATTATTGCTCTCTTAAAACGTAAGTGAATTTAGGAGTCTTCCATTAACACCACAACATTTGTTAATTTCAGAAAGGAAATAGTGTATGTACACATACATATATTTACTTAGATATTTAAGTTCAGTAAATAAGACAGTTTCAGCATGCAGCAAGCATTGAAATATTTACAAAAGTGAAATTATTTCCTTTTTTTTATTTTGGGTTTGGTTTGTTGTGGTTTTTTTTTTTTTTTTTTTTTTTAAAGAAGAGCAATTACAAGAAAAATTACATCATTTTTCTACGTTCTTGGTATGTACTAATTCTTAAATAAGGTAAATGAACTAAATTACTTGACAGTACTTGATTCCAGGGTGACAACTGTTTCAGGTATGTAACTGAAACTCTTTGTACCAGTAGATCTCCATTTAACCAACAACAGACAAATGCATAAGGGTTGCTGGAGTAGAATGAGCATGCAGTGGGATAGGAAGAACTGAGGAGGGAGACTGCACTACATACTCCTGTTTAGATTTTTTTTTTTTTTTTAACTCAGTATTGTATTTTATTTACTTGCTATTTGTCTTTAATTGTTCAGGACTGTACTTTAGTATTTGGTACCAGGCTTATATTAATGAGTGAGGATTTAAATAGGTGACCCTCATGAACATCAGCCATGTTTTCAGAAAGGGGCCAGAATGGTGCCGCTTACTTTAAATGCAAAATCTGTGAAACTTGTGCATTGTCCTGACTGTCTGATAGTCTGTGAAGTCAGCCTGAAGACAGTACAAACTAGAACATACACCAAAAAGAGATAGACAGAGGCGTTTCTGATACTGAAAAGGATACATCTAATTCACTCTGCAAGGAAAAGAGATGGACAATCATTAGTTAGGGTTTGATCTCTCATCTCATCGTCATTAAACATGACATTTCCCTTTAGAGACTAAAGAAAGTCTTCAAAATAATGATACAATATTTTAGGGGGATTCAGATTTTTGTTCTGGGCTGTACAGTTAGACACTTTTTGCTTCACCACTGCTGTGCCTCTGTAACAAAAGCTAAGGTCCTGACTTTTTTACTCAGAAAAACCCACTGAGGTCACCCATGAATAACAGTGTGGGTATGTGCAGTGCCATCTGAATCAGTGGGTGGAAAACCAGCATCTCTAGTCATGGCAACTCCAGCCCTGTAGTCCCTCGTCCTCCTTCCGCAAAAACAGGATGTTAATGCCAAGTTCACAAGTTATATAAAAACACATTTTAAAATACTGCAGATCATTTCAACAGCAAAATCTCAACATTGGACACACCCCATGGCTGTGGTGGCCATGGCTGGATGTATTAGGAGGAAGAGGGCAACTCCAAGCTTTGTACCCTTATCACTTCTAACTCTTCTCCAGCCCCAGCAATGCAATTCTTTGCACAGTCATCACTTCCCTTCTAGTCTTGGCCTGTTTCTATGCACTTAACCAAAATGTCTGAGTTCGAAGCCCTTGTGGTCTCTCTGCAATCAACAGAAGAGACATGGGTATCTTCAGCAGCTGACTCAGCACGCCTGGGGCGTGACTCACTTTCTCCAGATACTCGTTGGTCTCCGCTGCCAGTAATGGGAGCTTAGGATGACCCAACTTCTAACTTAGGTGCCTCGGTTTAAATTTAGAAACAATTAGTCACAGCCTCAGCAGTTCAGATCTTGCACAGCTGGGGTGGAGCTTCCCCAGTCTCTGCTGAAAGAGGGGATCTTCATCTGCTCCCAGACGAATTTAGTTTGCTAACATGGTTTCCATTCACAATCTAAAGCTGGGTTTAGGCAGAGTTCCCACTGGTAAATTGCCACTGGCTCTATGGTCTATAAAGATGTTCTCAACTGAACTAGTTCTAGTCCCCAGGCCTCTGCTGAGTGACTCAGCTATTCTTAAATTTGACATTTTCCATACATCACAAAAATTGTATTTTAAGAGCTTGGTAGGTTTAAGTTTCCCCAGCTTTAGAAGTAGTTGAAAACATTGGAATATGTATTCCAATGCAGAGTTTTCCCTAGCTTTATAAAAGTGAAGGGTACTCGGAGTTACATCTCACAAGCAACTTTGAAAGGTTTCTCCCTAATCCTGTTAATGGTTTTTTTTTTTCTGATATCTGAATTCAAGCTCTGTAAACTCCATTAGATAAAAATAGAGTACGTGAAAATATTTAAAGCTCACAAGCCTAAAAATAATAGATGACGAAATGTCCTTCTAGAGCGGGAAAGATGTTCTTTCCTTTCCCAGAGTTCTGCCCCCACTGTCGTCATCATAATGGGGGATTCTGCTAAAATTCTGCAAATCCTAAACATTAATCCATAATAGTACAGACTTGTATTTTCTTGCTCTGTGATTTCTGCCAGAAACCCCAGCTAGAACTATAGCCCTCTTCTTCAGTGCTCTGCCATTTATTGTGTTAGATGCTATTAAAAACAGAACCACATAATGGCATGAGATTTCTTTACCACCCTCCTTTTTGGTTCCCCTGGTTTCAAACCTGAAATGTGATGGAAAATACAAACAACTCTGGCATGATGAGTTCAGCAAATTTCTAAGGACTATCATTGGCTGGGTTATATAGGTAGTCAAGGAATTCTATATACTATATTTGTATGTACAAGAACTACGTGTATTTTTGCTCTGCCTCAAGTCCATAAAATAAAACCCTCAAGCACTTGGGCTACGGAGGAAGCTCTGCCCAGTCCTCTTTTCTGAGAGGGATACACAACGTATTTCACCATAGATAAACTGAAATTGTGCCCAAGTATGATTTGAGGCAAATTTGTTTATAACAAGATTATTGCAAACCCTGTATTATATAGCACATGTTCTAACTAGGATTATAATGCTGCAGTTTCAAACTTTGTAAAACCAAGCAAACAAAAAAAAAATCTGCCACCAAAAGAAGCAGTGTCATTTTAGCTGGAACCGTCTCTGATGTTGAATCCTTCTAGAAATGACTGTATATATAATAGCTGGTTTATCAGATATCCACTGTTGCATGACAACAGTATGGGAAGCACAAGTGCAGACTGGTTTTGGGGGTTTCATTTGCTCCATCTCTCTGATCTTGTTCAGTGAGAGTGATGTCAGCTCCCTGCGTAATGCTTACACCATCTTTATCATTAATTAATTCCATTTGGGAGATGTAATGCTAACAACTGCAAAAAAGAACTCTAAAGAAAAACATCTTTATTTCTTTAAAATGTATAAAATGCCAGTGGCTAATTTAAAAGTAGATGACCCAAAGAAACCCCTGAGTATAAGCTTATTAAACCAGGCTTTTCTAGCAGAAACATTTATTGTATTCCTTGTCTGATGATTTATAACCAATGGATACTTTTACTTCTCTAAAAAATCAATTACTGCTGCTTTTTTCTTTTTTTTCCCCTTTTTCATGCTAAAGTGTTCAAAGTTCTAAATTAATAGGGGAAAAAAAATCCTTTGATTTATTCCCTGAGATGACATATGCACTAAAGCTCTTGAAAGAGAAGAAATATTTTGTAATAGAATCAATGTCTCACTCACCACCCTGCTGAAGTATTTGTCCAAAACTTCCACAAAATTATGAATTAGTTCATACACTGCCATCTCATTCTGAAATTAAATTAAACCCAAGTGAGTATTAAATGAATAGCTAGAAAATGTAATAGCATTCTTTGTGTGATTTCAGCTCATGGGGGTGAAAGGCCTCTGGAAAATGCAGTGAGGGCCGCAGGGAAGCGCAGGAGGGGAGGTGCCTGCTGGACCTGTCGCCCTGGGGCTGCTGCCATCCCATTGCATCCTTTGTTCCACCATCTCCCAGGTTAGACATGGAGATGGATACGGCTGGACAGGGGCTGTCCCTGCCCATGCTGAAGTCATACCAGCCAGCTGCGGCACCGGGCCAGGCTATGCTACAGCAGTAGAGATGAGCAACTTTTGTAACAAAGCCAAAAGAAGTTGCCCCAAATTGCATGCCACAATAAGCCTGACTTGAAGACACTGTGGTAGTCAGCAGCTGCATTCCACACCACCCTGTTAAGGTCCCCAACAGTAAGCTTTGAATTATTTTCTGAGAACGGGGAATCAATGTGAATGCTAAAGCCTTGAAGGCTCAGCCTGAATGCATGAAATAAGAGTACTTGTCTTTTTTTATTTATTTAAAAAATACAACAAATTGGCATCTTTCTTGCTGGCAGCATGGGGATTTTTTTTTCATCGGCCAAGCAGCTTAAAAACAGTGGAACAGTTGGGAAGTCACCATGGATGAAACAGCTGCTCTGGCTGTAATACATTTGTTGAGAAAACCCACCCCCACATACATTTATGTTTAATCAAACAAGAATTTAGAAGGCAGAATCAGTACAAGGCTCAGGAAGGCTGCCTCATGATAACAGTTCAGTTTACTGCTACAGACTTAAGTCAAACATACCACATTTCTTTTTATACCTCTTTTTATTCCACAGAAGTAAAAGGAGGTTGTGATTTGTTTGTTTTGGGTTTGTTTTTTTTTTTTTTTTTCCAAGGACTCCATAAAACTCTCCTAACTGCTACTGTAGAATTGCATATTGCATACTGGAAGCAGGCTTGAGCTCTTGCCCCTGATAATGAATGACTACACGCTTTCATTTAGAGGATGTATTGTTTCTTACCTCTGTCTCATTGATTCCAATGACCACAAAAAGGGCTGCATACTGTCGGTAGACCAGCTTAAAGTCCTTATATTCAATGAAAGAGCACTAGGCAGAAGCAAAAACAACCAAATACAGCAGTTACCATTTAAGCACACAACAGCATTTAAGCACAGAGTGCTCAAAGAGCCTAAGATTCCATGTTCCTAATGTCCACAAAGAACAATGGATTGCCCAAGATCCACCAAAATGGATCCAAGTTCTGACTTGAAAGAAATTTAGTAGGGTAAGTATTACACAAAACTTTTCATCTGCTGGCTGAAAACATGCTACCCTGTTCAAAATGAAAAAACTGGAACATACAGAACAAAAGTGACTTGTTCAGGATTATAAGGCAGTCAGTACTTCCCCTAAATTGTCACTTGGAAGCACTTCCGAAGGAGACGACCTGAAGGTCATTTTCATATTTTAAAAAAGATAGGTATTTTTAAATAAAAATGAAGAGAAAATCATTAGACTTCCAGGGCCAGGAGGGAAATTGAGGTCCCTCCCGCGAAGCCAGGAGCCGGCAGATGGAGCTGTTACACGCTGCTTGGCCAGACGCCGCCTCTGACTTGCCAAGGATCATTTTGCTAGGTCCTTGAAATGGCAGCATACTCTTAGATCTTTTGATCAAGTTTCTATTTGGAGATGCTCTCGCAAGAGAATTATGGATGAGGTCAATTTCTTTAGCCACTGTGAAGTCCATTGAACTTACAGGAAATGAGGTTTTATTCCTGAGGTTTTCTAGAATTAAGTATTTGATGACCACTGTTCAAGGACGCAAGTAATTAATGAAAATTAAAGAAGCTGACTTCTGAACACAAACCAAAAAAGTCCACTCACAGTTTAGGTCACATATTATTCTTCCCATGCAAGTCATTGTGCCCAAAAGTTTTTTCTAAGTTTTGTACTTTTCTTTAAAGATCCAATGGCTCCATTCAGCAAGCCATGAAAATCTCAGCTTTCATCTAAGTAGTTTTCCAACTTCTGACTTTTCTGACTTTCTCACAGAAAGCATGTATGCTTCTTTTCAATAAAAATGCCTAATACAGAGGCCTAAGAATTTGTGCTTCCACAAAGCCCTATGTTTTAGACAGAGGATTCCAAATCATGAATATACTCTCATAAGCTTTTTGTTTAAGCTTGGAGCTGTTGGTACTATTCCTACTACCTTCTAGGCAAAACAGCAGTAATATCTTTCTATTAATCTCCACCAGACAAGCCAAAACAGGATAAAATAAATTCTTCCTGGACATCTGAGCCTCTTCAAACAAACAGGAGGAATCTCCATGACAGTGATGCACAAAACTCCAAAATCTCTGTAAGCCTCAGAAAAACATTTATTCAAGGCAGAATAACAGTTCAACTGACTGTGTTTCTAGATTATGGGTTCAATCTTTTTCTTCATGGCTACAAATGAAATAATGATCTGCAATGGAAACTGATATGTTTTCAGAATTATGGACATGAAAGACGTGAGATGTTGACAAAATAAAATGGCTAGGGGAAAATCTACAAATCTTACCTGATCCTTTGAACGGGAGAGACAGGTTTTGATTACTTCAGCTTCCAGCATTGTCCGTTTATTAATTTCTACATGCTCGTAATACCTAGAGAGCCTTGTTTGTCCTTGTTTGTTCACCATAAGAAAAAATTTTATCATTTCCTTTTTATTGATTTTAGTGGTAGATTTGAATATGGGGTACAGGAATAAAGAAGCGTATTGCTGTGAGGAAAAAAAAAACAGTATACATAGGAGTTATGAAAGACTTCTTAAAAGCTACCCAGCCCAGATCTGCATATATTTAAGACTGTGCTTACTGCCAAAACAGAATTTAGCAAAAAAAAAAAAAAAACAAAAAACTAATATTTTTCATGCAACCCATGAGTAATAATCCATTTTTTCCCCCCCACAAATAATCACAAACTAATAAATAATAGTTTTCACATTATCAGGCAATTTAATTTCTTTGTAGGATTTAGGCAGTTGTAGAAGTAAACAATTAGTTCTTCAAAATCATAAGTCTACTCATCATTTTATTCCCTCATTGCTAACTGGTTTGAGAGTATTATCAGAAATATGGCCAACAGCAAAACATCACTTAAACACAGCTCATAAAAGCAAAACTGGGGTGTGGGGTTTTTTTCCTGATGTGTATTTAACAATTTCATTCATACCATCCTGACAGCAAATTGAAGGAAGAAAGGACAAAAGGAAGTGAATGGGCCAGAGAACATGACCATTTCTTTAATGCAGAATGAAAGCCTCCTAAATAATTTGGTATCGGCAGTATCAGCACGCATCCTGCGCTGGACCAGGAGCCACTGGAATCTTTTTTTCCCCCATCTGATTTGCCACACTGATGTGAAAGGTAGAAATGCTGAATTTTTATAACAAGGCAAGCTGCATAGGTGCTGCCTCATATTATTAGCACCTTGAATAAACTGGCTATATAGCATTTGTGGGTGATAACATCTAAATCTTTCATGAGAGTATACGAAAAATCCTAATATATTGTGCTGACATTAATTGTTGCTTACTTCTGATTCATACTCTTCACCTGATTATTTTCTGAAAGAAAAGCCACCTGTTATCATCACTTGGATCTCAGGAAAGTGATCCCATTTTCCTCAGTGTACTGTGATTTACTCCATATACAAAGAAGTTTAGATTTCTATACCAAATGCATCTTCACCTGTAAGACCTGATACTGAGAATTCATTTTTTAACTGACACCTCCAGGGAACAGGACTCCAGGATCAATCCTCAGGACAAGAGAATCTGTTTGGCATCGTGACACTGTCAGAGCTTGCTCACCTCTGCCAGGCACGTTGAAGCCTCTTGACATCCAGAAGAGAAGCACACTTTGGCTGATTCACTCCAGTAGGAGTGATGGACCACTGGTGAGTACTGCTGAGGTGGTGCTTGTCGCTCGCCCACCGCACCCTGGGCTTCTGCACTAGCACATGTGGGTCTCTGAGGAGGAATGAATCAGGTAATTAAGAAAAAAAAAAGGAGCCTAAATGGAAATGTACAACAGGATCTTCACTGCTGGATGGCATCTTATGCTGGTATTGATGACTAAATGGGAGAGTATCATCTCTACAATCTTTTCTACATTTAATATGTAGCTCTCTTTTTTTTCTCTCTCCATTCTATTTTCCATTGCTGCTTGAAATTAGACGTCTTGTAATAAGAAGACATCTTAATATTTTGAGGTGTAAAAAAGGTAAAAGAGCGAGATGACTTAGTCATTTTTTGATACAAACCTTCCAAGAAGGATAAACATGAAAGACTCCTTCCAGCTCAGAATGAGGCACTCTAGCAAGGGCCAGCCTCACAAGCAAAACAAACCTGAAGCTTTAAAGCTACTAAAAAGCAGTTGTAGTCTGAAAAAATAGTAATCTAAGAAGTGCTGCCCGTTGTTTTAATGAAAGAAATAGCAAGCTCAGAGCCAGGAGACCAAAAGCTATGCATGTTATTCTTACCACCTGCAAAATATGTCTATCCAAGCTAAACAGATAATGCCAGTGACATAAGAAACTTTTTGGTTTTTTTTTCCTTAGTTTTATGCTTTATGTTTGGCATCACTGAAGCATGAATTAATAGCCCTCTCTTTTGAACAAGTTGTTTCCAAGCTATGTTAATAATTCAGGCATAAATGGTACAGAGGAGCTCTTTTCAGAAACCAGCAAGTTGCACAAATCTATCCTCGGAGAGTAAAAAACCTGATGCTTAACATGTCTGCAGATGATTCAGGTGGGACTGAAAACAGAAAGACAGTAAAACTACGCCAGGAGCACTGACAGAGCTATTGTACTTTGAGTTACTGTTAAGCAATACTTAACAGAAGAAACATATAAAGAATTTATACATATGGATCCTATTGCAGGATTTGCCCCTAATCCTAATTATTCCTTTATTAACTTAATCTTTCTACATGGTTAATCCCTTTCTGATGTTATGACTATTCTATCTGTGTGCATTCTTATGAATGGCCTGGATTGTTTTACATATGAAAATACTTTAGACCAGATTTATTTTTTAATCCTCACAAATGCTGTTATCCAGAATATATATTAAAAAAAAAAAAAAAAAATCATGTTGCAGTGGAGGTAGAACCACAGTAGTACTCAAACGTATTACATGTAATTTATGACAAAATCATTATCAGCAGCATTAGAACAGGTGATTAACACCTGTAGGAAAGAGGTCCACTAGTATCACTAGTCATTTCTATATTTCCCCACCAACCCCAAAGATAGCTTCCAAAATTTTAGCTAGAAATTTTGTTTCTGTAAATGGTAGAGAAACACAGTTTTGTGCAGAAACACTGGTATAAGTTTAATGTGCAAAATTATTTTTTTTTTTAATTTACAAAAAGCATGCAAGCATAGCTGTGAAATCTTACATTGAGAGTAACGTCAGTGTTAGAAATATCTTAAGGGGTATTTTTTCTTCCTTTAAAAATAATTCTGAAAACAAATCTCTTGCAGAACTAACATTTGCTTGCACAATTCAGGCAAAGAAAGGTAATTACTGAGATTTTGTTCTAACAAAGTTTATTTCTTCTCCTTTCATCTTGGCTTTCTGATGGAGACAGCTCCAGTCCTTCTGACACAGCTCTTCCCTGGGTTTCTGTGCACTCTCAGCAGAGGCCTGCGTGTGCTCGTGCACATACACACAAACCACGACACTTTTATGCATGCAGAATCAAATGGTCCAAGGGACCTGGTGACAGGAGGCAAGCCTTTCATATCTCTGCCGTTATTTTGCTCATTTTAGTAATGAAAAGCCATGATGATCTGAAGGCTGTTTGTCAGAAATGAATAGGCTGCCTCATTCCAGGTCACTGGACAACTATCTGCATCACAAACACGCTTAGGAACAGAAGAGTGGAAAGGACTATTGAGATCCCGATGGACTAAGTCCAGCTCTCCCCATCAAAGTCAACCATGCATTAGAAACTTTGTTCAGAATAGTCTGCAGTAGATGCTGTGCACATACCTGATCTACAAAACACCTAGGAAACTCTATGACAGAATGAAGACTCACTAGAAACAAAAACCTCAGAAGGTATCACCTGGGGAAGACTTTATATATAGAAACTGCAAACTTTCCTTCAGAAGAAATTACCTTCTGGAATGACTAAGTAGCACTCTCCTGCATTTCCTTTACAAAGTATTTCTTCTGTAGGGGCGATTTGCCTGCACACAAACCACACAGTTTAACTACTGTGGTTTAAGTACACGCTGTTACACTGCTGCAGATCCCACCCCCGTTGAAGTATCGCTCCCAGATAAGCATCTATGAAAGAGAACCGGTATGGTGATTTGCTTGTGACTATGCTGGTGGACTGATGGAGTACGTAGTTGTTGATGACTTACAATACGATGGCTTCAGCTCCTTCTAAACTAGCAAACAGCAGAAGACCAAGGGCCCTGGCTCACGAGATACTTCTCTGTTCGACTGCCCTCAGGCAGGTTCATCCCCCTCCGCCTGTACAGATAACTTCAGCCTGGTATCTCAAGACAAACTGAGGTCTGCCTGGTTTGCGTCTAAGTTCTGAAACGGAAACTGTGAAGGTTCAGGACCTGCTTCCAGGACAGGACGGCTCTGCAGGCTGCATAACTGCCTGGGACACCTCCAAGTAAGCTGTCCCTGTTTGTGAGTCACGCTCCTAAGTGCTGTCTTTTCAGATGCTGGCTGAGGCCTCTTTGAGAGGCAAAGCCTGCAATACCTGTTCTGTGGATAAAAAGGTCTTAAGTCTCCAGTGTGGCCAACCCAGCAGATTCTACACACAGTGATATAAAACATATCTTAAACATAATTTTAATTACTCCTCCAGGAGACACATGCACTCAACATTCATTTGTTTTGTCAAAGATTTCACCACTACTCTGACACAATTTCTAAAAAAAGAAACACAACTTGAGTGTGAGACTTCTTGCAAGAGTTATCATTCAAATTAGATGTGTCTCTTAAACTAAAAGCCACTCTACTCAATGTCCACAGACTTAAAAGCATTTTAGTTAGTGAGTCATTGACAGTGGTTTGCAACATTCTAGGGCTCTCAGTTAAAATGTAAATAAGAGTCAAATGTAGCAAGCAAGAAATGCAGGACCACATTTTCACAGAACTGCTTCACCAAGAACTAAAAAGGAATGTTAGCGAGAACTATAAGCAAACCATTTACTGCTCTATCCTCCTCCAAACAAGTTGATTTTTTGGATGCAGAGGTCTAACGGCACATTATGTGTATACTATATGTAGAACAAACTGTGTTCAAACTGGAATTAAAGCATTAATGAGAACTTAAAAATGGCTAAACGGTAAAGGCACAAGCAGCTTACAGCATAGGAACAAATATTTTTGAGATATATATTTGTCTGTTGAGCTTCCTGGCTATGAATTTATTGTGCAGAAGCACACAGCAAAGGAAGACCTCTCACACAAGTGATACCCTTGCTCTCCTTGTTTTTGTTCTGACCATGGACCAGGCTTTAATAAAAACCACATGCAGTATTAATAATATTAGTAACAGAAGTTTTTGTATTATAGGTGTTATTATTGTGCATGGTATAAGACAACCAACGATGACACAACTATGTTTACACGCCTTTAAAATAAAATACTGTGTTCAGCTTCAGGGATTTTTTTAAAAAGCGACCCTATTAATCTAGGGAAGTCAGGCAGGAAGGAAAGAGTAAAAAAGCTTTCCTTTGTTGTAGGGCTGTCAAAATGTTGGCTGAATATAGTAACAGAATTAAACTGCAGTAACTCCCATGTACTCAGGAATGAAGCATGTCCCATAAGATTGGAGCTAAACAAAAGCCTAAACTGGTTATGAGGTAAGTCTTAACTTTTAGTAATGATTTGATACTGTCAGTAGACAATGAAAAAAAAAATCAGGCGAGGTGGAAAGCTGTTGGATTTAGACTAGCTAATCTGTATGGAATCAGGAAGACTGTAGTATGAAATTTTAGCAGGAAATGACTTAATAGCAAAAAAAGAAAGGACTGGATAAACCAAATAAAATACCAGTATACACCTGATGAGAGATTAGAAGAGAAACAAAACACCAGCACTGAGACAACTATAATTTATTTTTTCAGCAATTAACAGAATTCCAGCGCTGACATGAATAAGCCCTGTGTAGGAAACTACCCAGGTTTTTTTTACTGAATGAGTACAACATATAAATATTTTGAAGAGAGGCAAAACCGAACTCCTACCTCACTTACAATGGGTGACCTACAGATCATCTGAAACAGGGTGGGATGGTAATTTGCGAGTACTGCATCTCAGAGCAGTGTTTTGCAACTGGCGTAATTTCACCGTATCCAAAATACAGCCCCAAACACAGCTCTGCTGTCACAGATAAACCCCAGCTAGGTAAATTGAACCGGCAATTTCTTGCAAAACCTTCCTCACGTGGCAAGGACTTTTGAACAGCAGACTGCCCACTTTCTCTACTTGTCCAGAAGGGAATACATTACACACACGCCTCGCTACCGAGACACCATGGGAGGGTGACCACACACTTAAAAAACGATTAGCCAGCTTCAAGAGACACGGCATGAATTTAAGAAAGCGCTTCTACCCCCACCTCATCGCAGGGCAAATCCAGCACGCCGAGTTTCAGGGCGGCATCCCCGGGAACTCCCGCTCCCGAGGCGCGGAGCTGCCGGGCGGCGGCGGAACCCCCCCTCCGGCCCTTACTTGCGAGCAGACGGGCGCACGCCGCCAGGCCCCGGCC
>NW_008596515.1:331-921 GCF_000691845.1 Merops nubicus | reverse complement strand
CAGTGGGGGAAACCTTCCTCCGGGTTTTCACTCAAACCCCGGCCAGCCTGGGGTGGGAAACAATGCGGCAGTGAGCAGCAGGGGTCCTGCCTTCGGAGTTCAGAGTGTAGGAGCTGGTGCTGCCTGCTGTGAGCTGGGGGGTTCGTGATGGGTGGGGTGCTGTGTGGGGCGCCCTGACTGCCCACTGCCACTGGAGCTCCCCGCAGGGGTGGCCCAGGACGAGGCGCTGGGCAGGACGGGGGGGCAGCTCCTTGGCAAGTGCTGTGGTGACTTGGGCATGACTGGGACTGGACTCATGGCTTAGCTTATTCCTTTCTTCTTCACTGGATCCCTGCCTTGGCTTATTCGTTCCTTGATGGCCTTACCTGCTATGAGTAGTTATCTTGATCTGTTTGTTCCCCCTGTGTTAACCATACCATATTTTTCCTGTTTTCATTGGAATTGGATATTAAAGTCTGTATTCTGCTGATGACCATGATCTTTATGCTGGGCCACATAGTTGGTAAAACAGGCATCAACCACCTCTCTGGACAACCTGGGCCAGGATCTATCACTGTCAAAAATTAGAGGATTAGATGCTCTGGGGTGGT
>NW_008596515.1:0-312 GCF_000691845.1 Merops nubicus | reverse complement strand
GTCAGTGGCAGCTGTTGCACCTCCCCACTGAGGCTGGGGTGGGTGAACAGACAGCCAGGGAGGGTCCTTCAGCTTTCTACAGTCCCTGACTTGGAAAAGAAATGGTTCTAACTTCCCTCTTGCAAAGGAAACCCAGAGTAAACCTCACCCAAGCGTGGGGCTGCGGAGCGTGCAGGGGCAGAGGGCAGCTGCGTGCTGCTGGACGGGGCAGGGCAGCGTCCACGGTGCTCCCTGCCTGGCGTAACTGCGCGTGGCCCAGGGAGGGACGTGGCCCCTCGGCGCCTGGCCTGGCGTGGTGTCAGACACAGAACC
>NW_008596514.1:0-1715 GCF_000691845.1 Merops nubicus | reverse complement strand
GCCGTGCCCGTGCTGCCTGATCTGGGGGGGTCGATGCCAAACCTGCCTGCCGGGTGCCCACAGGGCCACACGCTGCCCGGCCCGGCCCCTGGCATGAGAGGGCTGGATGTGGCCCCCAGCCCCGCCGGCCACATGGGCACTGCCACTGTCTGTGTGGGCACTGCCACTGGCCAGAGAAGCACTGCCACCAGCCACACGGGCAGTGCCAGCAGCCACACGGGCACCGCCGCCGCCCGCTCCGCCACCCCTATGTTGAGGCCCTTTGTTGCTGAGGGGCCGTTTGAGCAGCTGCCGCTCTCCAGCAGTGCCAGGTGGGCACCCTGCTGTGCCACAGCCCGAAATCCAGGCCACGGGAGTGGGAGGGGGGCGGTGCCAGTGCCCTCCTATGCCCGGCACATTGCCGGTGCCACGTGCTGGGTGATGTCGGCCATGTGCCATGTGCCACATGCCATGTGCTGTGTGCCATGTGCTGCATGCTGTGTGCCACGGGCAGTGCCGTGTGCCACGTGCTGTGTGTTGTGCCATGTACCATGTGCTGTGTGCCCTGTACCATGTGCCATGTCCCCATGCCATGCAGTGTGTGCCACATGCCATGTGCTGCACTGAGTGCTGCATGTTGCATGCCCCGTGCTGTGCCATGTGCTGCGTGCTGCATGTCATACACTGTGCTGTGTGCCAGGTGCCACGCTACGTGTCATGCACCATGTGCCATGTGCCACCTGCTGTGTGTTTCATGGTATGTGCTCCATGTTGAGCCATGTGCCACCCCATGTGCCACGTGCCCTGTGCCATGTTCTCAGTCACGGACTATGTGCTGTGTGCCATGCTGGGCCGTGTGCCATGCTGTGCCATGTGCTGGGCCGTGTGCCATGCTGTGCCAGGTACCATGCTGCTGACATGTGCTGCACCCTGAGTGCCATTTGCTGTGCTGAACGCCAGGTGTGCCCACTGCATGCCAGCCACCTCCAGTGCCACATGCTGTGTGCCATCCGCCCTGCCCCACGGGCCCTGTGTCATTCACCCTGTGCCAAGCACTCCGTGTCACTGCCCCGGTGCCGGGTGTGCTCCTGGGGAGGTGACACCCACAGGGTGGGGTGTGACCCAAGGACACCGTGGGAACTGAAACTGGCATCTGGGGCAACCGCCGCAGGGTCACACCATGGCGAGGGCCACCTAGGAGCGTGCCACATAGGTGCCACCGAGCTGGGGGCTGGGCTTGGGTGTGCTGCCATCACCCTGGGTGCTGGCACAGGGTGTCACCCGTTCACCCATCCACTGGGACGGCCACACTGAGCCGCCATGCCCCCCTGGCACTGCCCGTGCTCCTGCCCGCGCCGCCCCGACCCCCCCGAGTATTTATAGCCCCTGATTCAGCACCTAGCGAGCAGCAGAGGAGACGTTGCCATGGAAACCCGGCGAGCGGCAGCCGGCCCTTGGCACAGGCCCTGGCACCCCGATCCCTGGCCAGATGGGACCCCATGGGGCTGGGGGTACCCAGTGGCACCCAGCTGGGCTGGTAGTGCAGAGAGGGCTGGCAGGGCATCAGTGCCACCAGTCCCCTGGGGGGGGTCTCGCTGCCAAGCCCCAGCTCAGGTGGGCCCTGCTAAGGCGTCTCACTCGTGCCAGGGCCAAGCCCTCGCCCCTAACCACGCTGGCACTGTGCCACCTGACCCGGCTGTTGCTGGGGAATTAAGCCAGGGGTTAATTATTGGCTG
>NW_008596513.1:0-13130 GCF_000691845.1 Merops nubicus | reverse complement strand
TGCCCGTCAGGGAGCGGGGAAGCCGGGAGCGTTGGCGGGGCGTGGACGGAGAGTGCCTGGCGGGAAGAGGAGGGCTCCTGAGGCGAGGGGCTTTCGCCGCTGCTCGCAGGCTCCATTCATCGCTGGCTCCTCCCTTCCTGCTTGCAGGTCTCGAGAGGAAAAGCCACGAATCAGCCTTGCCCCGAGCCGAGTTGCTGGCTTCTCCTGAAGCTTGGGAAGGAAGGGGACTACAGAGGGGCCGCCCTCGCGTTTCATGTTTCGTCAGCTTGACAGCATTTTGGCTTTGATTCCGTCTTACTCCTACCTGTTCCTGGACAGTGACGGGGAGGAGAGGCAGCGTCCCACCATGTCTCGCTACAGCCTCCATAATCTCCTGGACTGGATGTACGGGGGAGTGGACCCCAGCTTTGCTGGTAATGGAGGACCGGAGTGCGCGGCCTTTCTCTCTGGGCAGCAGCGGTTTCTGGAGAGTTTGGTCTTCCTCAGCGTGGGCGTCGTGGAGATCCTTCTGTCTTTGTGGAAGCTCAGACAGCTGCATTTCAGGGAACTGGAGGGTCACCTGCTGCAGCAGCCCCAGACTAAGCAAGAGAGCTTGGGCAAGAACGTACTGCTGGTGGTGGTCTGTCTTATTTTTGGGCTGGAGGTGGGGTTCAAGTTTGCCACCAGGACTGTCATTTACCTCCTGAATCCCTGTCATGTGGTCACTATGATGCAGGTAAGGCTTCCGTATGGTCACCATGAAGTTTGCTTTGGTTTTATACGTGCAAAGCAGTATTTCCTCGTAGTCAGTTTGTGGAACAAAATTGTATAGCAAAAGTACAAATGTCAAGAATTGGTATAAACATTTTAAAACTGACTTAATTTTTAATCAGCTGAATTGAAATTCCTGAAAAAAAAACAAAACAAAACAATTCAAATGAAAAGGTGAAATTGCAGCTATGACTAGTGACCCAATCTCTAGTTGAAAATGCAAAAAAATTAAGGCTGTCTCACTGCTTGCTTTCACGTGATCCCTGTTTCAAAATGCTCTTTCCACTGACTGCAGTGGTACAGTGTGTACCAAATTTAACGAAAACAAGGTTATTGCTAAAGCGGCTGTGTCATCTACATGCAACTTTTTCAAACAACTGACTTTCAGGGATGTGAATTTATTTTTGTGAAGGTGCTGACGAAACAAATTGCTCTTTATTTTGTGCAGACAATGTTGGTTTACCTTTCTAATTTTAAAAGTTGAATAGTAAGTAAACAAATGTTACCTGAGTCTTACACATGGGGTGAACAAACGGATCTGGCTTAATACCTGTGGATAACCTAGGTGCTTTAATGACTTGTGGCATGGTTGTTGATGCGTGATAACGTGTGATTTGTGTAGCTTCCCAACTAAGAGAAACTTTCATAGGCAGCTACTGAACTGTGATATCTAAATCTTACAAGCTGTCATAGTTCATAGTCCTGTGCGTCTGCCCAACTGTCAGCTTCACGGAGCTTGGGAAGGAGTGTGGGAGATGTCAGAGTTACTGTCTTGTTTGATTTTGCTAGTATTGTATCCGCAACACCAGAGACTCAACGCAACTTAGAGAATTTAAACTCAAGAATTAATAGAAGAATGTCAAAAGGGCTTTAATAAAAGCTGCCATGATAACAGCATCTGTGTAAGATCATGATGAAATGATGAAAATCAGACCAGTGCCATTCTTAGTCTCCTTTGCAGGGCGTGCAGTGATCTGGGCTTGTCACAACAAGGCAGTTGTGTTTCATTCCTGGAGAGATCTCCTAACAGGGGTGGAAGCATCGTTTCTGGATCTACTAAGAGTTTGAGGGAGATGGGTATTATTTAGAAGGGGAGAACCAAGCTCTTGCAGCAATATTCAAGATCTTTACAGCAATTAACGTACAGTTTCAGAAGTTAATCAGTAGGTTAGGTAGATTGCTAAGCAGTGATGCAATGTTAGCTCAGTGTTTTAGACTGTAGGACACTTGCTTCCCATGAAGTGGTAGCAATTGCTGTGTAATCAATTAGTCAGTATTGATAATGAAGGAAAAAACAGAAGGTAGGCAAGAGCTGTAGAAATAAATAATATAATATAATATAGCTGTGCTCCATTTGTTGGCAAGACTCAGTGTTTACTGGAAAATTTTCCTATTCTCAGGGAAGAAGGTGAGGATATGTCACCATTATGGTTTGAAAGTTTAGTTGTCTTGATAGGATGTTTTAATAAGTATTCAGCAAAAGCTAATGCTTACACATAAATGGGGGACCTAGTGTTGTTTACCTCAGTCATTAATGCTCTCCCCCAGGAGACAGAGAATTAACCTCTGCAGTCGGGCATGGGCAGTTCTTAATCTCTTTTTGACCACTTGTGAAGCTTTAAAAAATAATCCTATGCTGATTATTCATTAGAAATGGTGTTCCAGCATTTGTGAAGTTGAGAAGAGGGGTATGTTGGAAAAATACAGGAGTCATGCCTCTTCATCCTCAAACAGATGTATTAGAAATAGACCTGGGTTTAAAGTAGGGAATGAAAATAGCTGCAAACCCAGCAGCTTTTCCTGAAAAAGGTTAGATACAAAGACAGTTGATCACCTCTGTTGGCAGAGGAGTAATACATAGTAGTTGGAACCTTGCAAGCATTGTTCTTCTGGCCTGAATTTGCTGAGGGCAGCAGGTTGGCAAGATGAAATATATAAAAATATAATTTATCCTTCACTTTTGTTCTTACAGTAGTTTGTGTGTAATCCTGCTGCTATGCCTAAACAGCATGATGAGCAAAGTAGGGGGTGAAGAGATGAAATGTGCTACAACAGTCACTATGACTTCAAAGGGAAGCCAACAGTAGCTGTTGCCAAAGGTTTCTTCTTTCACTCAATTTCAGTTTTCCTTTTCTTCAGCTGAGGCTGCTTCACCTCAGAGCAAGGAAGGCTCTGGGCTTGGAGCCAGAAATACTTGAAACTGGAAATTATCCTTCAGATTTTCTCTGCATGAGAGCGAAAGTCCTGGTTTTAAAAGACCAAAGACAAATGAAATCACAAAATAAAATGGGAATTACATCTGTGGTGCATTTGGGCAGACAAGACTGGGTAATATAATGGATACTGAGTTCTACAAACAAGTCTGTTTTGATCAGGTGTCTTAATTCCTGCCTACCATGCCAGCCTGTGTTCAGATCAAACCTTTTTCATGTGGGAGGAACTAGCTTAGATTTGGCATCACAGGGATGAAGTGTTGATCAAATGAAAGTATCTAACTGCCTAAACAGTTCCCGTGGTTAATTGGAGTCAGAGAATTTGTTGCTGTCCTGCCATGTAGTTGAATTATCTAGAAACAGTGCTCCTCATTTCTAGCCTTTGGCTTGCTTTTGGCTTCTTGCATTAGCTTTTGGAGGAAAAAGGGCAGTTTTGTTTCTTCACCAGTGATGGAAGTGCATCATCAGCAAGAGATAAATACTTCAATTTTAAAAAAACAATTTAACGTGTATATATTTTAAACCAAAAGTGAATGGAAACTTCTGTGGTTTCTTTGGCAGCTCTCTGAGGGGGATGTTTTGTGCAGTATGATATTTAGGTAGTGTGTGGTGCAGGCTGGGGGGGAAAGCCTATGGAGGAATTCATACTGAGCTCTTCCTTTACATAAGGAGTAATTGTATTGAAAATTATTTGAATACCTCTATTTAAAAAAAAAGAAAACTCTTTTTACCACTGAGGATATGATGAGACCAATGATACTGCTGTAAACCTGGCATAAAAGAGTCTCCTAAAAGGAAAATGTTAAGCTCACTTGGGTGTTGCAAACCTATTTTCCTTTGTGTAGCAGGAGAAAATTCAGCATATATTTAGGTGACTAAGTGTTCTATTTCCAAGACATTAATCCTTTTGAGTATATTAGGACCCATAATTATGGTACTGAAATTGAAGACGTGAAGGAAATCCTTTAAGGTTCTGGTTTAGCAGTGTAAGAGGGAGGATTCATCCAACAGCCAGTTACAGCACTGTTGATCTCCTTGAAAGTTTTGTAAAGGAGACTTTTAGCAGCATTCAGAGCATGGCTGCTGAGCAGTGTACATAAAAGTCTCTCCCTATGTGTGAGCACCAGAATGCTTACAGCATTGCTTTTGTGAGGTGAAAGGAAAGTTTCATTCCTTGCGATGTCCAAACCAATTATATAAAAAAGAATTTATCTGTTTTATATTCTTTTAAGTATACATTTTTTAACTTTTCAGTCAAAATGTGTGTGTTTGTGTAGCTGTTCTGTATTTTGGGTTCAGTGAAGGAGCAGTTAGAATTGCCATGAAAAGCTGTGTTCTTCATGATTTGTTCCTGTACCCCAGTTTGTAATTTCTGATAGGTGTATTTTGCAAGCTGTTATTCGTAATGTAACTTAATGAAAACACATAAACACAGTCATCTCTTTGTGTCCTGAAAGACATCAAGCTGGAGTTAACAGGCAACTAAGATTAAATACAAACCAGGACCTAAGTGTAAAATGAGTCTGCATTACAAAAGAGATATTTGGAGAACAGAAGGAAAAACTGTTATGTGAAGGCATCTAAATCATAATTTGTGGGTAACAATTGTAGGGTGTAGTGACCCAAAAGGTCATGTCCAACCTTAATGATTATGTGATTATTATTTTTCTATTCTAAAATCTAATTTTAGGTTTGTGAGTTGGACCTTGAAACTGGTAGTTTTAATTTGACTTCTTGGTGCTTCACTAGGACTATTCAGTTCCAAACAGTGAAGGTTATGACTGACCAATGTGTAGAAATTATAAGTGTGTAAGTGTCTTAAAACCTTGTTGGGGGGAGTGGTGGAGAAGTGACTGCAATCTAATCCTAAAATGATGGGTACAGTTAGTCCTCTCTTAAAGTGTTGTAATTTTTCACCTTCCTTGATTTTAGTATGCCAGTCCCTTCTTCCAGAATGGTGACTTAGTACCAGGGTGTAGAATGAGTTTCGGTGGTTTTTGTTCATTTCTCTTGGGAAGAGGTTGCAGGGGTTCCTCCTACAGAATCATTTCATGGTGGTACATCCACAGCTGGGGAGTTGTCCTAATTCTCTTGCAGTTCTACACAGAATTATTGCACTGCAGGCACTTAAGGACTGACTTTTGTCTGGAATGAAGAAGATGGGTTTTGGAGGAAACACTTGTCCTGCTGGATGGTTACTCCAGACAGTGATGTTTTTAGGTGAAGAGAAGTAAACTAAAGGCCATGTGGTAGGTGGGAGACAGGCAACAGAAAGAAACATAGGGGAGTCCAGTTCTGGCCAGTGATCTCAATCTGGTCTTTGCATAGCTAAAACCACTGTGAAGTGCATCTTCAGTAAATACTGAAGCTTGTGCTCATGATTTCCAGTTTTACCCTCACTAGAGACCTGCATTCTTTCTGTCCTCTACAGAAGAGGCTACTGTGTTTTTTGGAAACATTGGGCTGGTTTTGGAACTTGCACAATAAACACAGCTTGACTGAATTCTGGATCATTTGGGAATATGTCCCAAGAATTAACTAATTAATTATATCCTCCTCTCTCCCTTTCTACCTCCTCCTCTTTTTTTTAATTTTTTTAAACCTTGGAAAAGATTGATTATGTGGTCAAATGTAATTTTTTCAAGTGTGAATTTGAATTTAATTTGCATACACTGGTCATAAATGCTTTGTAATATTTGGCATAATCCAGTTAAATTGTCTGTAGTTTTCTATATTCTGTCTCTTCAAAACATCAAATTAAAATTAAAGGAACATGCATATTCTGTTATTTGTGAGTATGAAGAACCTTTGATTACAGAAATGCAGTAAATTTTTATAGAAATGACACTGAATAATACAGGGTTACATGAGCAACAGCCTGCAAATAAAAGTTTAATGAGTTACTCAATTTTTAAAGGGTAGTAGTATTCTAAATTGAAGATGTTTCTCAATAGTTTCCTTGACTGCTTAATGTACTGAGATTGTTGGGCAACATGTAGAGCATCGAAGGCAAAGTTTCCTATGACTATATATACATTTTTCACAATATGTCTAAATGTAAGCTTCTAAATCTCCCTTTTTATGTGTTTCCATTATTTCCATTTATCTGCATAATCTTTGTGTATACCGCCGGTGTTCCAAGAGCTGGTACTGCTACTGGAAGAACTTGTAATTTTTAAAGCACCTCAGAAGACAGGACTCTGTTCTAGGAGATATGATAAAACTGAAATTTTTTAGAATTTAACATGTTAAGGATTGTAAAAAATATTTGAGGAAAGCAAGGTTACGTATTTGGAGTATGATATTATTTATTCCCAAATCAGTACATTTAGGAGGTGTGTGAGACCGTTGTAGCAAGGTCAGCAATACTTCGAGTGCTCTGAAATGCTATCTGGAATACTATAAAGTGTTATCAAATCCATCACTGAAGTGGAAGATGTGCGTCACCACAAACACTGGACTGGGAAGTAGGTACCTCCATCTCTGGATTGTGCAATACACGAGTCTTTACAGCTGCAAATTAACTCCTGGTACTTCCTCTTAAAGCTGATTGCTAGAGAGGAAATTCACCATAGTGTGCGGTGGAAAAGGGGAGATTTCTTCCAAAAGAGTGGATTTTACTGCTTAAAAAGCTCAGGGAACATAGAGATGAAATGACAGGTCGTGGGACAGATCATCAGTTCCTTTATACTGGGTCTGGGAACTTAGTTTGGCTTTCAAAGAAAACATGACTTGCTTGTGTAGTTTCATCTGCTCTCGGTTCCCAGAACTGTCAATTTTTTCTTCATTGTTACAGTTTATTTTTAAGCAATGATTTTGTTTTGTTTAAAAAACACTGTCAACAAGTTTAGAGGCTTTAACTGTTACCATAATTAATGTAGTAGTTCTTGACCCCCAAAAAAAGCTTTTCTGTTATAATTTTAAGACTGTATATCGTTTGTTTCACCATTGTGCTTATTTTTAGCAAACTGCAGCACATAGTGGGGAAATTGAGAAATAGGAGTATGAGGCTAGGCAAGGATTCTTATTGAGAAATAATAGCAATTTAAAATGACTTTTTAATAAAAATAGAAAAAGCATAGGAAATGTGTTTTAGGGCTGTGAATCACAGTTGTCTGTCTTTGAAGAGGTTGCAGTTCAGCCCCTTCAATTTAGATAAGGTTTGGTCAGTGCTTGCTTTATCTTGAGCTGAAAATGGGCATCTTTAGTCAAGGGGATAGGGAGCAGTGGAGTAATACCGAATGGTCCAGCTGAGGAACTGGAGTTTAAAGCTCCGGCTTAAGCCTTTTTTTTGGAGTTGCTAGAATTTGGAAATACCTGCTGTGCTTGAGGATCGAATGCACACTTCAGAAACTCTGCCCTTTATTCTGTATGTTCTTAGGAGAAAAGAAATTAAAAAGTGGGGAACTGACAGGAAGTAATCTTACTCTCTAAAAAAGGAGCAGGGTTTGCATGACTGGAAATTCTAGATGTGAAAGCTTAGCTTTCTCTTCCTCCAAATATTTAGACTGAGGTTTATTATCTAAAGGCCATTTTATGAATAATTAGGTGATCAGATGGTGGGTGGTTTTGATGAGATCATCACAGATTAAAGCAAATATCGCTCCAATTGTAACATATGTATTTTGAGCAACATGTTATGCAGAGGGAGACCTTTTTTTTGTTGTTGTTTTCTTTATTTTTTCCTCTCCTGTTTCTTTTTTTTCCTTTTTTTTTTTTTTTTAATTTCTTGGGGTTTGTGTTTGTTGGTTTTGTGTTTTTTTGTGTTTTTTTTTTTTTTTTTGTGCTTTTTTTTTTTTTTTTTTGTGAATGGAGCTATGGATTTCAGTGTACTATCCAGTATTATGAGGTCTGTAATATGTTTTTAGGATGGATTTTTCAGTTTCACACACCATTCCATGTTGGCTGTTTGCTGTCAACTTAAACCAGTGTTTTGGGAATAGCTGCCTGAGACCTTTAGGAACTTTAGCGGAGTTGTGGGCTAAATCAGAGAGCAGCAGTAACCATGTCAGGCACCTCACACCTTCCAGGATTGAGATGACTTTCATCTGATGAATTCCTTTCTCAAACCTGTCTTTGTTGTTTCCCTTGCAATACTGTAAATATTTACACTCCTGGTCACAGATGATGAGTTTTACTGCAGTGGTTGTACATCAACCACATCCACTGTAGCAATTTGAACTGTGTCCATGTTCACTGGGAACAAGTTCTGTGCTATGAATTTGAAACCTGTGAAGAGTGTAATGGGACTCATGTTTATCCTGACACTTCCTCAGGGCTTTAGATAGATGTGGTAAGCGTTTGCATTTACTCAGATTGCCAAGTAATTAGTGTCAAGTGAATTTAGTAGTTTATATTTTAATACTTTTGATAGTGGAACACCAACTTAGATTATCAGAGACACAGTGTTATAAGCCTTAGCTTTTCGTGGATTGTGTTACTGTTTCTGATTCTTTGGCAAGAATTATCTCTAATAACAAAGCTATTACATATTTATTGTCCTGCTGTTTTTGAAGGTTGCAGATTTCTGTTGTAAAATCCTACAAATGAGAATCATAGTATCACTGTTGTTGCAAAGGACCTCTAGGATCATGAAGTCCAACCTTCCTCCTGACATTTCCCTAACCACTAGGGCATAGCCTCAAGTGCTACCTCTACTCGTTTTTGAGCAATTGTGAACTGTGACAAGGGTACTGGGGACTTGAGGCAGTGCAGAGTTTTCTCTGACGGTTTTGTTTCCGTAGGAAACTCATATGAAATGTTGTGGTTGGGGAAAAAGTACCAAAAGTGAATGTGTATAAATATGCACGTGAGAATCTGTGAGCTTGTGCAGGCTTCCACAGTGTCACTGACATGTGTATTCAAGTTTATCTAAATTCAGAGCAAATGAAGTTTTCTGGAAAAAATTGGACTTTTGAATGTTTGGTTTTTATTTTTTTTTTTTATTTCAACATTTTTTGTTCTTTTACCCCCAGATGATTTACTTCCAGCTTTTGATTGTTAGGTTTTGCTAAAGCATTAAGGTAGGAATGGGGAATGAAGTAATTCACTATTGGTGAAGGGCTGGTGCAGGTAGTGATTAGAAAAAGGAAGAAAACTAACCTTAGTGACACTTTTTTTCTTTTCTGAAATACTAATTCCTGAGATATGATAACTAATGTGATTGTGCACATAGAAAGACTTGAATCTTATGTTAATAATTAATCCTAGAATATGAGAAGTCTAGAAATTTTTCACCTAGGACCATAGAAGAGGGGAAGGTGAGTACAGGACACTGTTCTGGAGTGCCCCAATGAACGCAGACAGTTGACAGGACGTTGGACTGTAGAGGATGGAGAAGGTTCAACTTGCTGCTCTTCTTTCATCCCTGGCTACGGCTGGGCAACTGGGAGGCTGGAAAGAGGGGCAGGCAGCCTCTTATGTTCCAGAGTCTGGTTTATGTAACACAGAAACTACTTCTAATGTAGTAGTATTTAATGCTCTGCCAGCAATGTTGCTTTGAGTCATGAGTATTCTTAACGCTAGATTAACAATTCCATGGACATGTTAATTAATCCCTGAACCCGACAGCTGCAGGAAGGCAGCTGTGAGTTTATCCTAAAACATCAAATACATTCAACTTGCTGCTGGTTGGCAATGAGAATGTAACAGCTTTTCATCTCTGCTCTCTTTTCTGATTTGGCAGTCTGAACTTGTCAAACCACAGTTATGAGATTTAAAAAATAAAATAAAAAAAAGTTACCTTTTAGAATGCAAACAGATGGCTTTTGAGTGATATGGCTCTTCTGTACTATTGATGGTTTATACAAAAGCAGTTGACATCTAGATGCTGGATCAATGCTATACTTTCTGATAAATGATAGGGTGATGATTTTGATTATTTTGAATTTACTTTAAAAAATAAATTGAATGAGAATTGTTAATTAATACTTAAAGGCTTTTAAATTATCCAGATGCTTGAATGTTTCTTGCCTTATGTTTTACCATTGTGAGGGAAAAATGGATGGTTTCCCCAGGTACAGTAAAATGTATGTGTATCTTAGTCTTTTAAACATACTTGTTTGCTCTGGAAGGTGCCTTGATATGCCTAAGAAGGGCTGAAAATTTTTATTTCAGTGCAGATGGACCAAATCCTGTCTCTTTTCTTCTTTTTTTTTTAAAAAATGCATTCCAATTTTGGATTAATCCAGTCTCCATGAATTTTTCACATTGCTTTCAATATCACAAGTAACCTCGTGACGTTTTCATTTTGAAATAGTACACTAAAACAATCAATTTTAAAGTCTGGTTAAGTGGTCATGACTGGAATGTTTGAAGAGAAAGACACGTTTCCAGTCTGCTGCAGTAAGATAGTGGATCAAACAGGCACTGGGGGGGGGGACAAGCTGCTGTTGTGAAAGGTAGATGAGATCTGGGCTGCATGTGTGAGATGCAGGGCAGTGCTTTTCCTGGTAGGGTGCTTAGCTGGCTTCTGCCAGAAACAGCTCTCCTCAGACATCCGAAAGCCTTCCCATTGGTATTCTAAGTGCTACTTTGTGTGATGCTTAATCTGGAACGGTTACAGTTGTGTGACTTGCTCTTCTCTTCCCTGCTCCCTTTTGAATGGTCTTGGTCTTTTTAGTTTGTTTCTGATCAAACAACTTGATCTTTGTTAAACATGTTTCTGTCTCAGCAGGACTAGGACTGGTGGAAGAATAGCCTTTCGTGTCAAGTTGTGACTGCACTCTGCCTCAGTGTGCTGGCTGAAAAACAGCTTTGTTCAAATACTCTTAAAGGGAGCTTTCTCCACTGGACTTTCTCCACACTCCTGAAATTTGAGTACCTATTCCTGTAATATTTTGGCACTAGGAAAACAGATACAATCCATAAAAAAAATCCCTAACATGCTGCAAAATACTAGCTTTTTTTGGCTGATATTTATTTTTTTTCCACGTGAGTCTGACTTTGACCTACAGACACTATTTCAATATCCAGGAGTAATTTTTTTTATAAATTCTGACTAAAAATGAATTTATGAAAAATGATCTGCTTTTTCCCAGCTACCCAGTTCCTTTTTAACAG
The DNA here is from genome assembly GCF_000691845.1 of Merops nubicus. Lineage (NCBI taxonomy): Eukaryota > Metazoa > Chordata > Aves > Coraciiformes > Meropidae > Merops > Merops nubicus. Next base: position 2,106 of record NW_008596513.1, on the reverse strand, counting down.
TACTATGTCCTTTGATTGGCTATGCTTTCTTTTAGTGATTAAAAAGGGGGCAAACTTCTCAGGATGTGTGGAGGGCCAGGGTAATACTTTATGATATTTGCCTATTGCTATGTATCAAAGAAGTTTTCTGAATCATAAAAACTCAAGGATTTTTGTTGTAAGGATCTTTCAAAATCATCTAGTTCCAATGCTCCTGCTCAGGACAGGGACACCTGCTACTAGACCAGATTGCTCAAAGCTCCATCCTTGAACACTTCCAGGGAGGGGACATTCAGAACAACTCTGGGCAACTGTTCCAGTGTCTCACCACCCTCACAATGAATAAACTAATGCAATGTTACTGTCATATTGGCAGTGACAATTTTGATTCAGAGTACTCCTTTTGTGTACAGGCTTTACTACCTGCTACACTGACACAAATGAGTAACACGATCAGCTTTAAGGAAATAATGGTCTCTAATGTTTACTGAACTCCAAAGGTATTTCTTGGGAACTCCATCAAGTACTGAATGACAGGGTCACACACATTTCTTTTAGAAAATTTAAAAAACATTACTACAGGTGGAACCCCCCCACCTTTTTCCTCCTGCCTTCCAGTCTACCCAAGACCTGTGTATGTAATTTTGGAGCTGTCCTCCTTCTTAGCTCATGGTGAGAAGAAGGGAATGTGGAAGAGACTGATGTTCAGTCCAGTCTTGGATTAGCTCAGAGCAACCATGAGTTCAGTCTGTTCTAAGATCTTGTCTCAGTGGAGGAATAGTTAACTACTGCAGTCCTGCACGTTACAGTCTCCAAATTACAACAGCCCTGCTGGTCCATCAAGTGTTGTGATGTGACCTTTATATTTGGGTTTTGAAGGGGAGTGCTGACCACGCAGTTATTCATGCTAGAAATATTTACCTTGGAGATGGACAATGACATTTATGGTCTTCCAGAGCAATTATGGAGTTTATTGACAGAATTTGTGAGCTTTGTTTTTCATCTGAGTCCTCAAGGTTAAAGTGAACTTTAGTTTGTGGATTGACTGACTTTACAAGTTCCTTTGCAATTTATTGCCCGAGAACAATTGCAGAATCTTCTGGTTCTGTGCTGGTGAAGTTGACTCAGACATTATGACTCACAACATTGTCCCCACCCAGGACTTACTATCTGTACATGTCCTCAAGGCTACTCATGATCTTGTACCCTCTTTTGAACTCGTCACAGCTGTGACACTAATTGAGTATGACATTGCTTGGTTTATAAAATGTAGCTGTTTCCTCCTGCAAGGCAAAGGATTTTATCTCCAGTAGGACAGTGAAATGTAATATGATTATGGGATAGGTATGAGAACACTTGTGTTAGAGCCTGGGGGCTCGTCTGCTGTGAACTAGGTATCCTGAGTCTGCTAATTACTCTGATCTGAGCAATGACACTTTTTATAATGTTTGAATCTACTCAGTGATACAGTTCTTTGAAAATAAGATATAAGAGTGTCTTGTAAGACATCCATTTTAAGAAGTGGAGGATTATTTGTCATGGAAAGTATATACATTTTCAGAGAGAAAGTGCTTGATGTTACACTGCCAAGGCTGAAGTATTTGACAACCTCTTCTATTATCCTGAAGTCTTAATGTAAACAACCTAGTTATGATTTCTTTTCTGTCATAAAAAATGGAAGTCAGGCTTATTTTCTAAAAGTTCTCCCATAAGAGAGGGAGTTGCGTGCCTAAAAATATTATATATTTCCCCCTCATCAGTTCCTGAAACTGTTTCTTGCAGTAGAGTGAAATAAGAGAAATAAACAGCTGTCACTCTTGTTCTTTTCTTTCCAGTTTCCATGGTAGTGAAGTATTTAAAATCAGTGTGTCCATCTCAGTCTTTGTAGCAATACCATCCTATTTTAATACTAGCTATTTTTTATCCCCAGTGATGAGATTCAGACAGTAAATGGACTGGTAGTGTTCACTCTACCACATGGTAGTTGGAGCACTTTGTGGGGTGTCAGAAAAAGAAATGAGTGGTGTGGTTAATATCTATTTCTGGTTTGATTATTTTGTGCATATAGAGAAAAAGAACAACTAAAGAACTTTTTTCGATGTAGGAAATAAATATATATATATATAT
>NW_008596512.1:0-5279 GCF_000691845.1 Merops nubicus | reverse complement strand
CTTAAAAACAACATCTGGAGGGTCAGCTCCACGCTTGCTGCCTCTGCCCACCTCAAGGAGCAGGGTGGGTTGAGGTTATGTGTTGTCTGGGGGCTCTGCTTTTCTCCTCTGAGAGGTTCCCTGGAAATTCATATCCAGCAGCTGGAATGAAATTGTTTCAGTGCCCCCGTTGCTCACCCTGCTCTGCCTTGGCTCAAGAGGCTCCTCCTGGGTGTCTGGGTTGTGTCACCAGGCTGAGCCATGGATGGGAAAAGCATTCCAGGGATGGGAACTGCCAGCCTCTGGCTCCCAGACAGCCTCTCCAGCCGCTGCCAAGGACACAGAGAGCTGGGCTTGGGGTGATGCCCACCCTTGGGCTTGGTCTCCCTCTCAGGTCCTGCAGCAGACCTGGCAGCAGCAAGGGGAACTGGGGAGGGCTCATCCTCAGTTGGCTGCCATGGATGCAGGTGTCCCTGGCTGCAGTGGGTGGAGGTGTCCCTGGCTGGTCTGAGCAGAAATGAGCCCTCCCAGGTTGCCCAGCAAGTCAACTTTGTGAAGGTCTTACTTTGCAGCAAGAAGGGGCAGGACTGGGCAATGCTGGAGATCTCCTCTGCTCCTCTGCACTGCAGGTGGTGGAGTTATTGGGGAAAAAAAATGCATCAGAGTGGGGAAGGTGCCATGCTCTAGAGATGGCACTTCACCATGTGGGGGCACACGCTGCCTTTGAAGGAGACAAAGGCAAAATGAACACATCTGCCCATGGCTCCTACACCAGCCTGGACTCACCAGGTAACCACCTTCCCTTCTGTGTGTCCAGCTCCCAGGCCAGGCTCTCTCTGGCCTCCTTAGAGCACATCTGGGCATCCAGCTGCCAGCCCAAGCCTGGGCTCACCTCTCACCCCTGTGCTGGCTGGCAGCCCCTGTGACCCCCTCCAGCAGGACCTGGATGTGCCCTGGGATGCTCCACACCGAAGCTGCAGCAGGAGCAGAGAACCCTTCAAACAGGGCAAGCTTTGGAGAGGGAGGCAAGGCTTTTATCAGCCCAAAGGATGCATTTTGATGGATTAGAGAGGTCTGAGCCGTGGGTCAGAGCAGAGAGAGCTTGGCCTGGGAGCTGGGCACACAGAAGGGAAGGTGGTTACCAGGTTACTTGCTCCAATGGTCCAAGATGGAGAAAAAGCTGCTTCAATTTGTAGCACCGAGTCAAATATTTTGATTCAGAGAAGAGTTTTCAGTATGTTCTTTTCCTGTTAATGTGTTTTTTTTTTTCTTTATCCATTCCATAGAAAGTGGAAAATTTTTGTTCAAGTCTTCTTTTGTTAAAATCTCTGCTTTTCAATGTTTTGTTTTTCCTGGGGTGCATCTGGAGTTTCTAATGAGTGCTAAAGAAATCACACTGATGCTTGAGCTCAGAAGAATTCCCTGGGCTCTTCTGCTCCCAGCACGAGTGCACAGCTCAGGCCCACGTGCTGGATGAGCCACATTTTCCTACAGCAGCAGGTTAAAGGGGATTTTCCACCTTCATTCCCATCTACAGAGGATTCCCCCATCCCCCTGGAGCCGTGGAAATGCTCAGCACCACCAGACTCCTGTGGGTCCCAGCACCCTGGCACAGCATCCCTGGTTTTAAATCTGCTCTTCATCTCCCAGCCCAAATACCAACGGTCAGCAGGATGTGACCCAGAGGTTTTTCAGCTGCTCTTTGCAGGCTGAAAAAGTCAGTGGGGTCGGGGGAGGGAGGGATTTGTTGGCCAGTGTCAGGGTAGAGGGGAGAGCACTTGGCAGCAGGCACTGAAAAGGGAGGAGTCCTGCCACAGACACCTTAAAAAGTGGGCATGGAGGGTGAGGAGGCTCTGAATCCTAAAATAAACCCTATCCAAAATAAAAAGAATGCTAAAATTTGATTTATTTTAGGATTTGCTTCTGGAGATACCTCCCTCTCGCCTCTGGTGGAGAGCCAGTGCTGAGCAGAGGTTTTCATGGCAGAGTTCAGCTTTGTGCATCCTCGAAGTGGTGTTTTAGGAAACGGGGATGTTTTGGGATGAGGGCAGTGCAGGGCAGTGATTTGGGAAGGGGATGGAGCTGGGACATTACAGGGCACCCTGGCAGCAGAAACCTCCCCCTGTGGAACCATCTCCGATGAGCTCATTCCCAAAGCAGTTTGGGCTTGGCAGAAGTGTTCAGAGGATGACTACAAATGAAAAGCAAACAGGAGAGAGCCAAGAATCATTTATTTGAGAACATTTTGCAGGTTTTGTTTAGGGTCTGGTTTTAGCCTGGCACTTGTTGGTTGTATTTGCACTGGAAATAAGGTAGATGTGACACCTGCTCCACTTAATTTTTTCTCTCCCCTTTCCTCCCTGTCCCCTGGGCCTTCTCTTAAAAATTTACCAAAAGAGATTGAGAAGGAGGGAGAGGGGTTAGATCTTGTGCCTGATTAATGATTCTTGTGTGTGCAAGAAATCATTTAACCACCATATAGAGCACTTTTGATTGAAAAGAACTTTAGATTCCATGTTTGAGCCAGGAGCAAAAGCTAGAATAACAAACTAAGGACAGCTTATGTCCACTGAGTTTATCACTGCTTGCCCAGGGGCTTTGTGTTACCATTAAAACAAGCAATTGAATCAGTAAATATGGAAACAGGCTCCTGAATAAAAGCAAAGAGGGAGATGATGGAGAGCTGCTAACGAAGGGAGGATTGGAGGAGTGAAAGAAGCCAGAGGTTGGGTTCAGTGCTGGCAGGCAGTGAGGTGTGACACGAGGACACCTTGGTCTCTGTTGTATTGTGGGGTTTTTAAAGCTGCTGCTGGCTCAGCCTCGCCCCTGAATCTCCTTTCCCCATCATCCCACACAGCCTGGACCTGCTCCAACATCCCCATTCCCAGGGGAATCCCACTTCCCTGCCTCCTTCGTGGGGTGGGGATGCAATGCCAGCCAGGAGCCTTTTCTCCAAGGGAGAAGAGGAAACCATGGGTGTGGGCAGCAAGGTTGGGATGGGGGGATGCAGGTCAGGAAAAGAGGCTGGGTCTGAGCAAGGAGCCCAGCACAGGATGGAGCCCTGCCAGTGCTATACCCCACCGACCAGGGACAGCTCAAGTGGATTTATGATCCCCCCTCATCACTCCTTCTGTAACAAAAGAGTATTAAAGTTGGTAATGAAAACCTGTGGGTTATTTTCCCCAATCTTTTCACATCTCAAAGAACCAAGCTGGCAATTTGCAGTTGCCTCCAAATAATCCGTGAAGAACGAGTGAAGAAAATATTGTCACAGTCATGTTAATTCTGTTGAGAGAGTTCTAACGAGCTACTGTCTGATCATTTCCCCCCACCCTCCTCTTCCTCCTGACCCCCCCTGCTGCCGTGGCATCAGAGACTTGGAGTATATATGAATGTGGCTAAGGAAAAGCAGAAAGGGAATGGCGTGTGCAGAATAAGCTGTTTGCTTTCCTCTGATTGTTGCTATTAATAAAACATTACATTAAATCAGTGCTGGAAGAATATAATTGGGATCATCCATCAAATTTCTAGAAGGGCTCCTCTTCATCAGCTGGATGGAGCAGCCGCTGCTACCCTGAGTGTGGAGAAGGGGTGGCCTCACATCCCCGTGGTTTGGGCCAATCCTCTCCCCATTATCAGCACCATTTTTGCCCATTTTTCTGCCTTTCTGTTATAGATGGGCAAAGGCAGAAGGAGGTACCAGCTGGGGACACTGTGGCTGGGCTGGAGACCACTGGGATTTGGGATTTGGGTCTGAGGGTAGTGCTGGTCCATGGCCAGCTCCTTCTTGCAGGGATGAAGGCTTCTGCAGAGGGAAACACCCCTTGGATTCACACCAACAAACTCCCTTGCAATAGGGAGCAGAACAGCTGTAATTTCATCCACTTTTTAGGGCAGCTGAATCCATTAAATGAAGGAATTGACTCATACAACACAAAGCAGAGGTTTTTCCCAAGCCCAGTCATTTGTGTTGGGCTCATGCACTTCTCCCCTAGTATCATATCAGATAAAACAGCAAATAACTCATCCCCGTGCTCCCAGCCGTGCACAGCAATGGGCATGGGCTCAGTGCTGCTGGGATGGCAACGAGGAAATTCCTCTGTCCCCCTGTGCCCTGAGCTCTGGGGCTCACAGAGAAAATCCTGCCAAGGACTGTGATACTCGTGGGTCTCCTGGAGTCACTGAGGTCAGATCATCCTTGGTCTGATCTCTATTGAAACCCAGTGCTGGCAGCTTCCAACCAGCAGTGTCCACACTCAATTTCCAGGTGGTCACTTTGTTTGGTCCCATTTCTGTGAGATTTAATAAACCCTTTAATATTTCCTCCTGGTGAGGTACTTTAACATAAAAGGTCTTGATGTCTTTGATAAATCAAGCAGGTCAAACCCCTTTGTGTGTCACAGCATTTTCTCCAGGTTCATTCCCACAACTCCTTCCTGAATCCTCAGTATCTTCCTTCAAACCTCTCAGACTGGCTGGGCATAATGCTGCCCCAGCAGCCTCCACGAGGCAATTCATTAGGAATGTCCTTTATTAAAAAAGTAAAAACCTCACTGATCATTTTCCCGTATTCATGTTTTATTTTCCCATTCCTTGTTATGCTCAGAACAGCAAATAAAAGATGCCATATCCATACATCAGACTTATAACAAGCACTAATGATTCTCCAGTAAAAACAGAATGATAACTGGTGAGACAGAGATTAAGAAAAAGAAGATAAATGCACGGGGTAAGATATTTTAAAAACATGTCCCTCCTTTCAGAGCATGATCACGGCTAAAAATATGACCATCCATCAAAATCCTGTCATTTTGGGGAGTTTGGGACTCATTTCAGACAATGAAGAGCTAAAAGAAACGCCGAGTTTCTTACAGCATTAATAGATAACTAAGCAATCCGAGAGGAGGATATTCCATTAATGGCATAAATGGATCATCATAAAAGAGCATTCTGACATGTCAATACTCTGACTCAGTTGGATCAGAGAAATCAGCAATGGAAAAGGGCCTTTTAATGAGGGCTGGCGCCCACCTCCCTGCTCCAGCCTCTGGCAGGGTGGATCCAGACAGCAAAGCCCTGAGGAGAGGGACACACACATCATGGTTTGGCTCCTGGTTCTGCCTCAGGATTGTTTTAACCTGAGCCCAGCCTCTGTTCACCCCCCAGGTCAACGCTGCCTCTTCCCTGTCTGCCTGCCCCCAAGGGCTTGCAATGGTTTTGGGGGATCATAGAAGGGTTTGGGTGGGAAGGGACCTTTGAAAGTCATCTCGTGTGACCCTCCTGCACTGAGCAGGGACATC
>NW_008596511.1:0-1332 GCF_000691845.1 Merops nubicus | reverse complement strand
TCCGAGGTTTGGGGTATAGTAAAGTAAATGGGTGACTGTAAATGCAGTGTGCAGTTCCTGCTGCGCGCGGCTCTGCGGACCCTCGGGTGAGAAGGTTCTGCAAGATGAAAGCTCGAGGTTAACTTTTACCAGACTGTGCTGCAGCCAAGGTACACCCTGGGCGAGGGACTAAACCTTTTCTTGTAAGCATTAGGAGTAGCATCTAAAAAAACCACAAATAATGTAGAGGAAGAATAAGAAATCTATTAAAGGAGATGTTTTATTTTTATTTCTTACACTGCATCAAGCTACGCTATTAGGACGCTTTGTAGAAACAAGCATAAATCTGCACCCAAATATTAATTAATTACACTGTCATTCAAGTCAGTCAGTCTTGATTTTCCCAGCTGGAGACTATTTTCCAGGTGGCCTGACTCTGTTAAATATTCACTGGATTTACCCCATGGTAACACTGAGCCGCAGAGAAGGCCTTAAGTGGTTGTGCAGGAATGTCCATGGGTAGACACTGTTACATAACAAGTGGCCCAGGAAAAAGGCCATAACTCCCGTATGAGATTCCACCAGCCCTACAGTCTCATTGGGAACAACAAGCTGCTCCTACAAGCCAGATAAGAAGAAAATGAAAAGGAAGCAGTAAGTGAAGCTGGATCTCTGGCAGAGGTAGAATTAGTATCCCCAGTGGTAACTTAGTGAGTCTTTGACCATACTAAGCAACCAATTTCTCCTTAGCATTTCTTGACAAGACCACAAGAGGCATGTAGTACTCTTCACTTCAAGATTTTCTACCATCTTCATTACTGTGAGTCTTTGCACTGAAAACAGAAACTACTCAAAAGACATTGTGAGACACAGAGTCGATTTTCATATGTCTTTAGGTGCTCAAGAAATTGTTACATACTAACTTACTATCGCACCTATAAATTTTTTATATTGCTTTTAAAAATGTTTTCATAAAATATTATTACAGTTTCATTAGTTGCTGAAAGAGCTTTAACCTGTGCAGCTAATTGGATCACTTGTGCATGTCAAACAACCAGCCTGATTTTTTTTCTATAATTCTTTATGCTGGGACAATACTACTCCTGTTTGAATTTCCACAGATAAATCTTTGAGTGAAGTTGGAGGTTTTAGTTTGTATATGCACTAGTCACTCCAAAAAAATCAGGTCAGAATACCCTGCTGTTCACACTTTTACCAAAATCCTTTGGGACTGAATTCTGAGGTTTAATTGTGTTCCAACAGTAATTTTTGGGTGAAAGTTTGAGACAAACATTTTGTTGGTTTCTTTCTGTAACAGAATCATGGAAGGAAAGGAGGTGGTTTATGTATCAC
>NW_008596510.1:0-6507 GCF_000691845.1 Merops nubicus | reverse complement strand
TTTTTTTTTTTTTCCACACTTTCATAAAAGTACCTAGGGTTTATGTATTGTGTTCTTTTTAATGGATATTCACTAATGTCTTATTTTGGAAATTCCTTTTTAACAAAAGTAAATTCAAAAATTTAAAAAAAAGCTTAAAGACACTTGAAAAACTGGTGACAATCTCTTCTTGTATTCCCATGGACTTTGCACATCTTCTCTTTACAGAAATTCACAAACAAGAGGCTGCCACAAGATGTGGGAGGTCCATGCAGCCCCATTCACTACGTGGCAGGGGATGTGGGACTCAGCAATGTCATCAATCCTACCTCTCCTTCAAAAGGAGCATGCCACGAAAATGGATCAGCAGAACAAAGTGGGCTTAGCCTAGCAGTCAGCAGACAGACGCTGAGAGCAGAACTGCAGAGATATGGAAGTGTGACAACAAAAGAGAAGGGAATTTCAAGGACTGTCCACAAAAAGACAGCACTGTGCAGAGTGACCAAATACTGGGCATTCTTCTTAGGAAGTTCTGGACACCTGACTGGAATTAATTTAAAAATCATTTTTCCTCTGAAGGAAAGCCTGCAGCAGGGAAGTGATGACAGGCCACTGGCAGCCAGAGATCACCAAGTCACAGAGCTGCAAAATAACATAAGTTGGAAGGGGTCTCTGGCAGCCATCTGATCCAGCCCTTGCTCAAAGCAGAGCCACCCTCAAGGTTAGATCAGGTTGTTTGTGGCTGCATCCAGATGTATGAATCTCTCCAAGAATAGAGTTTCCACAGCCTGCAGGCTCCCTTTCCAGAATTAGGCCACCTAATATTTTCCCACCTACCCCCAATACCGAACAGTATTTCCCTTCTTGACTAAAGCCTCCAGTGAAGCAGCAGAGGTTTCCACTCAGCCACTGCCATGCTGGAGGCAGACAACATTCTTGTGCAAGGGGCCAGAGAGCAGCAAGCTTGAGTCCACCCACTGGTGCTGCCGTCCTGACTATGGATGCACCCATGGCCCCTCTCACCAGTGGTGTGGCCAGTGATAACGGAGTTTGACTGAGGGGAAAAACAGGATTGCTCTAGCTTGGGCCCAGCAAGGCATCTCCACACACCCAGTGCTCCCTCCCACCAGCAGCACAGTTCATCCGTGGGTGGATACCCTCTTATTGAGTCCACTTCTCACTAATAAGCATTCTCACATTACCTTCCTCCCTCTCCATCTCCCAGGAGTCTTGGTTTAAAACCTCCTCCAGAAATTTGGCTTAAACTCCTGATTCTTAAAGATGACATTATCCAAAGAGACACAAACTGGATAAACCTCAGCTGATCAGAGTACAGAAGCTGCTGAGACCAGGCAAATTTCATGTTCCTGGCATCTGATTCTGTTATGCAAAATAAAATAAAAAATTTCAAAATATGCCTCCTCAGGCTGACCTGCTTGTGTTGATCCCTGCCCTTACAGCCAGGCACTCCCAAATGCTGACTCCTCTGCTGGAGTCCACAGGCATTAGTTTCCCAGTACCAGAAAGGCTCCAGCAGCCAAGAGCCATAGGAGAATCCTATTAGAGATGGTATTTTGCTGACCTAAGTCAGTTTCAAAACTTAAATCTATTGCATATTCCTGAGATAATATGTGGCTTAGGCATTGTTATTTACTGCTAGGCCATGTTATCATTCAGTTTGCAGGTTTTTAGTATAAATGAAGGGATCTGTTTTTAGGTATCATAGGACTTTTTAAAAAAGATGTGTACAGATTTAGTATTTACCAAATTTATTCCACATTTAAAGAACCATCACACCAAGGTCTGCTTGCAGATATATAGCAAGAGAGGAAAGGCGTAAGAAAGTATAAAAAGATAAGGAAAAAGACTAAGACAGGCTATATACATGAAAATTAAACTGAATGTGAAAATTTCTTGTTTGGAGTTAGTCCCTGTAGAACAGACTGCACAGACTGAACAATCTGCATGATTTCAAGGCTTCATTTTAAATATTTTGTCAGCTAAGGGAAAAAAAAAAAACCCACACCAGACTGACAAGGTATTTGAGAAATCTGCAGCCTCTGATAGAATCTCAGATTTTTCAGATATGATGGGGAAGAAATTCAATTCATGTTAGGAAAATAAGTTTATGCTGTTTAAAAAGAAGTTTTACCTTTAAAAGAGTTTCAGCACTGGAAATCAGGTTTCATGACCAATCAAACATCTTAATGAGAACATTCAAATCTTGCTTGGAAGAAGTGTTCATTATGCTAACTAGCTTTTGCAAGGATCACCTCAAAAATTAACAGAGATCTTCCACCTGATTATATCTGGACATAAGCTAGAAAAACGGTCTTTTCTTAAATTTCAATGCTTCTCAAGTCAGCCTCCAGATATATTTGTTTGTTTGTTTGTTTTCACTCTGCCCTGTTTTAAACATAGGATTCAATATCCAAATGCACAAAAATGTGCTTTCAACTAATGCATGATATACACTTTATTACCAAGCATCTATGCAACATATTTTAAAATAATGAGCAGATTTATTGCACTTGAATTCATATTTAAGATCAAGACACATGCACAGCACTTGTTAAAGGATAGAGCTTCTAAACCAAGACAAAAATATACAAAGCAAGGATAAGGGAAAATATCTCAGTAGTACAGCAGCCAAAGATAAATAAAAAAAGAACAGCCATCACAGTGTGATATACAAGATGTTCATTACTCATGACTCTGAGCAATAACAGATAACTTTGCATATTTATTAAATCTTGTATTACAATGGTGGGAATAAAGTGTGGTCTTTGTCATGAAATGTTAGATACAAAAAAAAGCAAGTAGACTAAATTAGTTTACGCTCTGTACATGACTAGAGACTGGGTAGCACCAATAAATAGTGCTTGAGGGACATTATTTTCATGCACAATTCTCTGCTGTGTTCATGTCACATTAATTCTTCATTTGGACAGGTGAGTAGCTGGAGCTCCGAGGGAAATGTATAACCCCCAAATGTCACATACACTAGGGTGTACACTGATGAGCAGAATAGATCTAAGTGAATCTAAGAGAACAGCTGCTGCTGCTGCTGCTCTGAACCTGGAAAAAACAGACAGCCTAAACCAATGCCTTGTGAATTTCTTTTTTAAAAAAAATTGTTTATTTCTTCTAAGTTCATTTCAACTTTCTTTATTCTCCAGGCTTTGTGTTCCTAACAGAAAAACCTTTCACCTCCTTTCTGACTATTGTCAGCTGAAAAGCTCCTAAACACAGCTGGCTGTGGGTGGCAGCAGGAGGCTGAACTAGCAGAAAATTTCTGGCTGAATAGAATTATCAGCAAAGGCAACTTTCTGAGGCTACTTATGTTTCTTATTTTCAGGGCAAATATCCTATTCCATTTTCTTGTAACCAAAAAGAAAATTGAAATTCAGCAGTAGTTAAATGAGCTACAGATTATATTTGCCTCTTACCTATGTGGCTGAAGAGGGCTCAAGTCTGTTAACATCAGTCACATCAACAAAATGGAGGCAAATTAAGTCTGAATGAATTAATGAGAAGGATAGATCTCTGCATATCCATTTATACATTTGCACACACTGAATGAGGCAATGCCACATGTGAAGAAGCACTTCGATGTTTCATTTTTCAAAGTAACATTCATAATATCTTGTGTGTATATGTTATGGCCATAAATAGAAAAAAAAAAAAAAAAAAAAAAAAATCTCTATTCTGGCCAGCCCTTTATATTACTAAAAATGCACATAGGATCCTATTGGTGCTTTTTACAATACCAGTGCATGGCCTTTATCCAACAATGTACATCTCCTGCAGTGTAAAAAAAATTTGGAAAGTCTTTTCATAATGAAAAAAACTAAGGTGACAAAGCATAGCAGATAATATACAATTTCTTCTTGTGGAAGTAATGCAACTCAAGCAAAACTGCTGACCAAGAGGACTGAAAGAACCTGTCAGAGAGAACATCTTACAAAAATGGATTAGAAAAATAACATTCCTTGATATGTTTTGATCAGTTTGAGGGTTTTGTTGTGATAAGAGGAAGAACTTGGCAAAATAAAAACACTGGTTTAAAGCAAACTTTTTCTTTTTTCCTATCCTTCCTGCAGGAGAACTCCCTAACAAAAAGAAGGAAAAAAAAAAAAGCCACAAAGCCCGAAAAGCACCATCAGCAGCCCCTCACCCTCCAAGGTGACCAAGAACATTTTGTAATATTTGTCTAAGATGGCCCTTTAGGACAGTTTGGGCCACTAGGCTGAAGGGATTTGTGACAGGATGATCATTACAGCTTTGACTGCCTGGGGCAGTCTGTGCCCAGCAGCAGTGGATCACACCTGCCCTCACTGGGTTCAGAGTTCTCCCAGATCAGACCCATGGCACGGTGCCCAAGCAGCAGCTTCTGCTTGGGAGCTTAGGCAAGAGAGAACAGGCTTTGTTCACTGTAGTGAATAAAGAACATTTGGATATTGCTTGTTCTGCTCCACATCCGACCGCCAGCCAGGCACTTCATTTCAGACCTGCCCCATGCTCTTCAGTAAGTCTAGCTCAAAGAGGACCCAGAGATCCTGGAAGAACTGGTACAAGTGTCACAATAGTCAGAAAAAGATTTTGCCATCCACTGCAAGAAAATGGATCAGAGCTATCACCTCTGGTAGAACTGGGAATAAACCAAATAGCTCTTAATTATAATACTAGTGCTTCCAGCTTTTACCTCCTACTTCCCAATGCTGGGAAGAATAAAATTATCACAGTGGGTAAATGCTAATTACATTGCATCAGATAGAACAAAACAAAACAAAAGTTATTTGAGGCAGGAAACATGCATAGACAGTGTGCTTGCTGAGCCCAAATGCCTAGACTCAGATTAAAATAAAGGAGTTCGATACATCATTGCCCATAAAGAGATGTTTGGTTTACCCTAATGGTACTCAACATTGAACAGGATGAACCTGACCCATTTCTGAATCTGTACTGACAGCTGTGCTGAGGCTGGAGTTGAATAAGTGTCCGCACTTAACTTTTCTGTTCTGCAAAACAAATTAAAATCTTTAAATATTCTTCTGTGCTAAAAGAAAAGACTTTATTTTCACATAATTTGTATTTCATTAGCATAAGGTGAAAGTGTTTCCATAGAAACACCAGGGATATATAATTTCTAAATAATGATTTCTTCACAAAGAACCAAAAAAAATATTTTCAGATTACAATGCAAGAAGATCTCCAAACACTCTTCAATTATTAATATTACATAAAAAAAAAAAAAAAAAAGTAAAGACTTTGAACTCTAAATTTTGGCTGTAAATTGTTAAAGATAAACTGAGTAGTTTAATACTTCAATCAAAGAGAAGAAAAATATGGGAAAATACTAAAAACCACTCAAAGTTACATTGTTATTTCATTGTGTTCAGTGATCAAATTCATATATCAGTGTAAAATATGATGGGTCAGTATATCCCCTGTACATATTCAGATCACTCTAAATGCTTCCTTTTGTCTTCTATTTTGACCATAAAAAATTATATCTCTACATCTTATTTCTGTGGTCTTAATATTGAGAGGAAAAGAAGCATTCAAATTAAAGTTTTTCTGCTTATACACCATCCATTAACTTGAGCAACATCTCCAGTAAAGTGCTAAAAAATACTAACTTGGGTAGTATGATTATTAGGAATGAAGGTTACCAGCTGGGCTTTAAAATGAATTGCAAAATGTCAGCTACAGGAGGAACAAGTTATAAGAAGACAAAGATCTCTCTGAGTCCCACTGTCAAAGGAACTAAAAGGGCAAGATGATCAGAAAACAAAAAAAGGAGGAAGAGGTGCTCAGGAAGATGATAAATTCCCAGGCTAGGCTGTAAAGAAACCTCAAAGTACTTTAGGGTGGGGGAGGAAGGGGATTTGAAGCTGGAGAAAAGGTATGGATTCTGTACTTCTTTCACATGTCACATCTTTCTTGCACTATTTGGATATAAAAGACAACAGACTTAGAAATCCTTTTATGTTGTCTTGATATTGTTTCTTTATATATGTTATTTTCTTCAGGGAGAAAATCATTTCTGTGATTTGAATGTTTGATGTTGCACTTGGTGAGGAAATAGTAAAAAAAAGAAAAAACAAACAAACAAACAAACAAAAAACCACACAGAAACCCCCAAACAAACAACGAAAAAAAACCCCACCACAACTATATTCTTCTTTTTGTATTTTGTTAAGTGAAACAAGAGGAACACGACAACACAGATGAGGCCAGTGAACTCAAATGCTGAGGCCAGCCAGTAGGAGGGAAGCCATGGGTGTATTCCAGAAACAGTAATGGAGGGAAGAAGAAAAAAAAGAAAAAGACACAAACTGAATGAAATGTCAGCCAGATCCTGAAAACAAACACTTGGACAGTGTCTCCAACCAGACACCTACGTACTATTTTTGAGATATATTACTTTCAACCAATATTCATCCAAGGGGCAGATTTATTTTTTTTTTAACACTGTTTCTATTTCTTGAGTAAAAAATCAGGTACACGATCTCAGAGACCTGC
>NW_008596509.1:5176-7160 GCF_000691845.1 Merops nubicus | reverse complement strand
AAATGATTCTATGATTCTATGAATCTAGTGTAGATTACAATTTAACTCGGCAGTGAAAACAACTTAAGCCTCAGTCTTTTCCCAACATATATCTCTGCATAGAATTTCTCTTATAAATATAGTCTGTGGAAAACAAAGTGCTAGACACTATGAGATGCACCCTGCAAGACTAATTAAGACAAATCTGTGCACAATCAGTGCAGAGGATTGTGAAGCTCTGCGCAGTCCAGAAACTATTTTAGATGCGTTAGTTCAGGACTATGTGGAGGTCAGCCCTGAGGGTTACTTCTATTTTTATAAGTTTTTAGCAACTGTGGGTAAAGGATTAGAAAGTTATTGCTGAGACTCCTAGCTAATTAAGAGCTTAGTTATGATAACAGAATTAAGAGTAGGATTGTATATGAAGTGGCTTACCACTGACACAGAGAGGTCATCTGGTTTTGTCAATGACATAGTAAAGCAATAAACTTTGTCACATGTGAATCTGTTAAACTGGAGTCTGTGAAGAATGGGATGTAGAAATTATTATCAAATTGCCTGAAAAGACATTTATAAGGTCATGATATGCTGATACCAAGCATTTTACTATAAGGATAAGATCATATACTAACATATTTTATAACTATAATGAGACTTTCAATGGAAAAAAAAATTCAACCATAATATTAACTTGACAAATTATAAACCCCAAATGTATTGTGATATATGTTACCTCTATAACCTAAAATTAATGTATACGTTTGACAGCTACAAGGGAAAAAGAGGCAATTTTTGACTAATAAAATGGCAGTAGTTCTGTCTTCTTTCACTTGTTCCTGCAGAGTCAAAACCACTGAGGATATGAAAGAGAAATAGCCCATTAAGTAATTTAGCCTCTTAACTTCAGCTTTATTTCTGCCATGCAAGCATAATATACCACATACTAGTCGATGACTCTTCTGGGATCTTCATAAGGATGAACATGAAAAAGAAAGTCTGGCTTTCTGAGCAGACTTTGTCTCACGACCACCATTCATATTAAAGGCTGAATTGTGTTATTTCAAGCTATAGCATATATACCTCACCAAATAAGGGACCAGCCAACTTATGTAAAATAATAACTTGCCTCTGAGCAGAACTTATTAGCTTGGGCACAATTCCACATTAGCATGTCCAAACAGCTTTTGGATCGAATGTGTCTTCCATTTTGCACCTTAGAAAATGAGCTAAGCTATTCCACAACTGTCTCCACCTGACTCCATAGACATGCCCTCATAGTATGGCTTGGACCAAGGCCCTGCCCCAGCCTGCTGACACAAGTTGGCTGTCAACGACCCCTACTTCCCAGATGATGTGAAGCAGCCACAGCAAGTTGAGTTCAATATCTGTATTTACACAGAAGTCTTGAGATGAGAACTCAGGAACACATAGCAGAGTTTCTGAATTTTGTAAGTTCCTTAAAAAGCATTGTGTGAAAATAATCAGCTTTCTCTGCTTGCTTACTTCCTTAAAATAGGGATTGTCTGAAAAATTATTGCAGTTAAAGCTGAAGAGGGGGAAAAGGTAGAAATTCCTGTCAAGAGCCCTGTGGATTGATTGACCCCCAATGAAATGCAGGCTTGCTGGGATAGAGTTTAATAACTCTTCTCTAAAAACACGTGTTCATCTGTGGAGCACCTATAGTTCAGAGGAGAAAGATCATCCTATGTAACATAGAGCATGCAGGGCCTGGTGAGTGGCTGTGTTGCACTCCGGAATTGTGGTTCTGGAAGGCTTTACAGGGAATGTGCACCTTCTCACATCCCCAGTTCCTGAGCACATATGCTTCAGTCTGCTCTGCTCCTCCCCTGCCTTTCTTCTCAAAACCTAAAGCGTTGTGGATTTGACACCTATAATGTATGTGACAATTTCAGCATTATGGGGGCATTTGTATAACTTGCGTGCTACAGAGGAACTTGATGCAAACCCAAAATGAAGGTGGCCACATAAACAAGGGAAAAGTTAG
>NW_008596509.1:0-5009 GCF_000691845.1 Merops nubicus | reverse complement strand
AACACAAAAAAACCCCAGCCCCTCAAAGAAACAGGAAAAGGGAAGGAGGAAAGGAAGAGGAAGAAAGAAGAAACAGTTTCAATAACATATTGATTACAAAGTTTGTTCATTTTTTCATGTTTGGTAGTTTAAGAGGAAGGGAAAAATTGCTTTTTGGAATGCCACATGAACATTAATATTGGCAGCCTCATAAAAGTATATATGAGTTTTTCAAGGGTGAAGACTGTAAACACTTTTTTTTGCCATTTAAACCTGAATGTCATGTGGAGGAGGGTCACAAAAGTCTTCAGTCTGTATACCACAGGTAGCCAATAGACCAAATATTTTTTGGCAGCATGCCTGCTCAGAGGACTGTCAGTGCTGCTTGCTGGGTTATGTAAGGAGGGGTACTGCAGCAGAGGCAGCGAAGCGGGAAGCTGAAATGTTCCAAAAGACCAACAGGGATTTCGCCTGCTGCTATCGTCACAGCATAGCCACTATTTTTAATTTAACCAGTATAAACGAATTTATTTGTTCTTTTCTAAACTTAGTCTGCTACTCAAAAAAGAGGACTCAAGAAATGCTAGTGAGGTTTTAAACACGTTAGATTTTAAACACATTAATTCTCTCCACCTTGGGGAGAAAGCTGGGAGACCAAGTAGCACACCCATGTCTGCCTCATGCAGGACTGCAGTGCTTGGTGATAGGAGGAGATACTTGGCTGTGGTGTAAAGGTGATAGAAAGCCAACCAAAGCTGGTAACTCTGCTTGCATAAAGCAGAAATTAATTTAGCCAATGGTCTTGCATTGTAAAAAAATGGAGAAGGCAATGTGATGTAATTAGTGTGCAATTAGTTATTACAGCAGAGGGATGGGAACCAGGATGCCTTGATTTCCAGCATTGTCCAAGTTATACACTGAGGATCTAGTCTTGCCAGGTACTAAATGTCTTCTGACTTAGGTTCTTGCCTATTCTGGATCTTGCTGTGTGGCCTTTCCACTTTCACCTGTTTTAGCCAAACACTTGGACCACAAATACAGTTCAAAATATTATTGGCTTGCCAACTAGAGATTTTTGCTGAGTCGTCGTTTCCAGGTTAAAAGTGTTATGTACACAGACAAAAAAATGTTTCAAAAGTAATGTTTTGAGAACCTGCTTCCAATAAGTTCCATTGTCATATTCCTTTTTTCGAGTGGCAATTACATGCTGCAGTAACATAAATCCTGTGACACATCTCCGCAGGGTATATTTGAACATGACAAGTATACAAAACAATATTAGCTGTAGCACGTCTGAGTTGTTGAGGAAAGAACACAGTAACAAAGACGGTGAAATGCAGAAAGTCATACATTAGTCACATATGAAGCTAGAACTAGTAGTTCCTGGATCCTGGCCCAGTGTACTTTTCCTTTGGCCAAAGGGCAAATTCGAGGGTAAAACAGAAATAAAAAGTTTAAACATGTCTATGGTTACTTGAATTCCAGGGTTGAATACGTGACCTAGCATATGTGTGACTCAAGAGATGCGGAGGAATTTGGGAGAATGTGATGAGTACATTCTGAAAAGTTAGGAAGTGACTAATAAGCACTGCTATGCACTTGGAAATCATTGTTTTCCAGAATTTTATCATTTGTTCCATGATTGTCCTGGCACTTCCCATAACAATCTCCAGCTCCAGTCCTGATATCCCCACTAAATCACTTGTTTAGTCATTCCTTCTCCCCTCTCTCCTCCCTGACCCATAAATCCTATTGTCTCCTCATCATAAATTCTTGACCCAGTTTTTCTTTCTTTTCACAAGCTTCCAGTTACTTTTTATACCAGGTTTTGTCAGCAGTCTCCTCATGTACCATCTTCACATCCATTGTTATCAGGCAGCTTCATCCACTACCTGTAACGAAAAGGGGGGAAAAGGGAGGGTTATACCTCAGGAAAAACAAGCTCTGGTCCTGATCTGTAAAATCCAAAAGCAACAAATGTAGGTAGGAAGAGCTCTGTCATTCCTGGCTGAGAGTATTGTCACACCCTTTGGAATTTCAGGTGCAAAGTGCCAGTGAGGCCCTCCTCCAGCGAGCATTGCCACCATCCTCCTGATTAAATTTTTCAGTCTTTGATCCTGGCCAAGCTTGGTAGGCTTTTCACTGAACATGGGGAAGGACATATCTGTTGCACAGAAATTGTCCTCTTACAGACGTCAGATCACTTCTCCAAGGTGTGAAGTGCTGCAGCTGCTCAGGGGAAAGGTTGTGAAGAGACACAAATTCATGTAATTTGCCCAGACTTTGAAGGAGACACAAAGGGAGGAAGGGAGGGAGGGAATGAAGGAGCAATCAAGGGAGATAGGAGAGGAAGGGTGAGTTGGTCTGCAGCAGACACCTGTGACTTTATAAAATTCAAACATAAAATTGCAGTGCTAAAATAGCAAATGTTAAAGTACTGCTAAGTTGTAACAACAGAATATAGGGTACTACCCTAGAAAGTGTCAGGCAAACTTACTCATACCTGATGCTATCGGCACCACCTCTTACTGCCATTCACACATAGTAAATTCATTCTTTTTTCTGTCATATTTAGGTTTTATGTTCTTGAAACACATCACAGGGCAATATTTTTCTTGAAAGCTTATGGCCAAAAAAATCTTGCTGTTGATCTGTGTGTTTTAAAATATCAGTCTACCATTTTAAAATTAGTGCTGTGTAAAAACAGAGAAATTTATATAATACTGTGGGAAATTCTAACCCATGTTAGACTCTTGACTTTAACTCTGGACTTAACTAGAGTTAAACTCTTAACTCACACACCAAGGTTTTGTCACATTGCTAAATGCAGGAGTTTTGGCCACAACGTTGACATTTCTTTCTTTCTGGGCCTGATCCTGCATAGTATCAATTGCCTTCTATGAAGCAGCCCCCAAATCTGTCAAAACCCTGCGAATGAGGTACTCAGCCCCTGGAGCACTGAGCCTCCACACATCAATTTTATTTGGCTTCTGTGTTTGGTCTCTTAAAACTCCAGTCTTTTTGTTGCTGTAATTTATGTTCTTGTATATTAATTTTGGAGACACTGTTTCTGTTGATCATTTAAAAATTTGGCATGGCTCTGAGTAAAACATGCAGCTTTATGCACTGTACACCAGATGTGGGTTAACTAAACTGTGCTTGTGTTCCCAGGAATCGAGACCCAAAAATGTACTTATGCATAATAATTCAATATAGCAAACCATATTTTACAATTTAATCTATTATTATTTAATTAATTAATTAATAAACCATTTGCCAGATCAGGAAAACAGTTTTATGTGGTAAATTAGTCCGTATGTGATAATCTGTGCTTTTCAGATTTCCCCAGGTGTTTGTTTTAAGTGGCATAAGCTTTTTTCTTTTTTTTTTTCTCTTTCATCTGGAGGATCATGAAATGCTATACAAAACATAATATAGAGCAACACAACATTTCTATAATGAAATGTGGCAAATAGTGACAAACGGGAAATCTGTGCACCATTGAAAGACAGATTTTTAAAAACCCACCATCACCATAAAAACCAGCCTAGGATACAATTGAAAATATTGGGATGATTTACTCCCTGGATGTGAACTTTTGACTCACCTTGTACCATTCTGATACTTTAGCTGAAGAATTCAGGTTGCTTACAAAAAGGGCAGGGTAACACTTGGGAAGGCAGGCAAAGTCCTGAGCAGGTGTGGAGACACCGTGTGAACATCCCTGCGAAGCTCTGCCAGTGCCTCATGGGCCTGACTGTTTATGGTGGACACTGCTGAAGAAATCCTTGTGCATGTCTCTGCTTCTGAACTAAGAGCCTGTGTAGATGAATTCCCAAGGGACAATGCCCATGTGAACCTCTGTTTCCTGACCAAGACTCACAAGCTTCCCATTCCTTCAGATCTTGTGGCCAAGGCCTGCAAATCTTGTAAGACCCTCTGCTCTCTTCTTCCAAACCTTTTTACTTCCAACCATCTTTTCCACTGGCAAGTCTCCCATTCCTTACAGTTTCCCAAGTCCTTCTTCTAGCCCTGCAACAGCTGCAGGACCCCCAGTGAGGAACCTCCTGCTTTGTATAACCTTTACCCTGTCCTTTCCTAACTCTCCTGAATAGCTGAGGTTAAACCCCCAACCCTGAATGAGGGTTGGCATATAGATGACATCCACAACTAGGCAAGAAAGACCCTCCTGATTGGTATTTACCCGGGGTCTGGCCAGCCTTGGGTGGGAACTGATGAGGAGATCACCACCAGGTGGCCCTGCCTTCCACATTAATTTGGAGGCGGGGCGAGAAGCCGCCTTCCTATATAAGAATGGACTACTTGCAGTGGATGTGCTGTGTGGAGGTTCTGGTTATTGGAAGGGCTTTATGACTCCATGCCAAGTGGAGTTCCCAGGCCAGAACATGAAGCTGTCTCTGAGTCCCTGCTGTATAACTGGGCTCATGGCCTGGCTGCTGCCATCTCCCATGGCTTGGCTCCTTGGCTGGCTTGCTCCCTTCCTCACATCCACTGAGGTGGGTGAGTGCATTGACTCATTCCTCCCTCTGGTTGTCTGGTGCTTTGGATCTCTGGGGTGTGGTGTGGTAGTGAAGGGAGGATTTTATCTGCTGGTCTGCCTGTTAATAATATAAATCTATATCAGGCAAGTGGTCATCAGAAAACTCTCCCCAAAAAGCTCCCACTGCAGCCTGCTGCTCCCCCTGTTTTGCCCACCTAGTTCCTTCTAGTCCCCCACCTACTGGTGGGTAAGACCCTGGGAGATACTGCTCTGTCATCCTCACCTCTGTGCCTGGGAATATCATGGAGCAGATCCTCCTAGAAGAAACACTAAAGCACATGTAGTATAGGAAGGTGATTCAGGACAGTCAGCACGGCTTTACCAGGGGCAAGTCCTGCCTGACCAATCTGGTGGCTTTCTATAATGAAGCAGCTGCACTGGTGGACAAGGGAAGAGCTGTGGACATCATCTATCTTGACTTTGCTAAGGCCTTTGACACTGTCCCCCATAGCATCCTCTTTTCTAAGTT